>NC_053022.1:192098433-192398433 GCF_003073215.2 Triticum urartu
GGGCGGCGCATGCTCACATCTGGCCGCACCTGGATCGCCTCGTATCACCTTCGGGGAGCAGCTCATACGTGGTACTACGCCCTCGAACAGGACGAGGGCGGCATGCCACCATGGGAGTGCTTCCGCGAGCTATGCCTCTTGCTCTTCGGACCACCGTTACGCGGGAGCCGGCTGGCGGAGCTTGGTCACCTGCCTTTTCTTTCCATGGTGCAAGACTTCGCCGACCGCTTCCAGGCCCTAGTGCGCCACGCTCCTAGCATCACGGCCCGCCAGCGGGCCGAGCTCTGCGTGGGCGGTCTGTCGGGCCACATCCGCGTGGACATGGAGATGCGCGGGCCACAGGACCTCCAGAAGGCCATGTACTATGCCCGCGCCTTCGAGCGCTGCGCGGTGGCTATGCAGCAAGCGCCACCGCATGGGCTGCCCGCCAGCCCCCCCCCTCGGCCGACACCACCAGCACCGGGGTGTCCTACCTAGGCCCCCGCCATGCCCAACGCCCCGGCCGTGCCGCGCCCATTCCATCAGCTCAACCCAGCCAAGCAGCTCGAGAGTCGTCGTTAGGGGCTATGCTACAACTGTGACGAGCCCTACATTTTGGGCCAGGTCTGCCCGCGCCTCTTCTACTTGGACGCGGCAGACTACATCGAGGAGGCCGCCGCCGCCGCCGTGCTCGGCAACATGCCTGCCTCGTTTGACGCAGAGGTCGCCCTGGGGCCCGCCCAGGCGAACGCCCTCGTGGTCTCCCTCCACGCCCTTGCGGGTATACGGGCGGACAAGACTATGCTAATGCCGGTGACGATCAAATGGAGCATTTCCTCGCCCTGCTGGATACGGGCTCCACCCATAACTTCCTGCCTGGGACCAGCATGTGCCGCCTAGCGCTGCAACCGACTGGCAGGGAGCAGCTTTGAGTTACCATGGCCAACGGTGATCGCCTACCCTGCTAGGGAATTGCTCGGCATGTCTCCATCATCATTGGTGACAAGCACTTCACCATCACATGCGTCGACATTGACTTGGGCTGCTTTGACTTCATCCTCGGCGTCGACTTTTTGCCGACCCTGGTCTCATCTTATGGGATTTCGACTCTCTGACAATGATATTTTTGGCGGCTAGGTCGCCGGGTCCGGTGGGAGGGCATGGGTGGCGCTGAGCCCACGGTGCCCCGGCCCCAGCTGGCGGCGACCACCATCGACCCCGAGCATCCCCTGTTGGCTAGCCTGTTGCAGCAGCACAACAACCTCTTCGACGAGCCACATGGCTTCCCGCCCGACCCTACGACCACCGCATTCACCTGCTACTGGGCACAGCCCCCGTCGCCATGCGACTGTACCGCTACCCCAAGCTACAGAAGGATGAGCTGGAGCGGCAGTGCATGGTCATGCTCTCCTAGGGCATCATCCGGATCACTACCTCGCCGTTCTCCGCGCCGGTGCTCCTTGTGCGCAAGGCCGGCGACTCGTGGCGCTTCTGCATCGACTACCGTGCTGTTAGCGCCAAGACATCCAAGGACAAATTTCTCATCCCCGTCGTTGATGAACTCCTGGACGAGCTACATGGGGCACACTTCTTCACCAAGCTCGACCTCCGTTCGGTCTACCACCAGGTGCGGATGCACCCGGATGATGTCGCCGAGACGGCCTTTCGCACACATCACGGCCACTTTGCGTTCTTGGTGATGCCCTTCAGCCTCCCCAATGCCCCAACGACATTTCAGGGGTTGATAACAACGTCCTCCGCCCCTACTTGTGGAGGTTTGTGCTCGTTTTCTTCAACGACATACTCATCTACAGCTCGTCATGGGCAGAGCACCTACAGCACATGGCCATCGTCTTCAACGATCTTCGAGCACACCATCTGCACCTCAAGCGCTCGAAGTGCTCATTCAGCATGACATCTGTCGCGTATCTCGGCCACGTCATCTCGACGGAGGGAGTCGCCATGGACGCCGACAAGGTCGCGGCCGTCGCGGCTTGGCCAACGCCGCACTCGCCGCGGGCCCTCTGGGGTTTTCTGGGCCTCGCGGGCCATTACCAAAAGTTCATCCGGGAATTCGGCCTCATCACAGCACCGCTCACGCGACTATTGCACCGCGGTGCCTTCTCCTGGGATATTGAGGTGATCGAGGCGTTCCAGACACTCAAGCAGGCTCTCACGAACGGGCTGGTCCTCCAGATGCTTGACTTAGACAAGCCGTTCATGGTGGACTGCGATGCCTCAGGCGTGGGGTTTGGCACTGTACTTCATCAGGGCGCCGGACCACTCGCGTTCCTCAGCAGGCCTTTCTCCACGCGCCATCACAAGCTCACGGCCTACGAGAGGGAGCTCATCGGCTTGGTGTAGGTTTTGCGTCACTGGCGGCCATATCTTTGCAGGCGGTCGTTCCTTATTCGCATGGGTCACTACAGCCTCAAGTTTTTGTTGGACCAGCGCTTGTCCACCATTCCGTAGCACCAGTGGATCAGCAAGCTTTTCGGGTTTGACTTCACCGTCAAGTACCGACCAGGTTGCCTCAACACAGTGGCGGACGTGCTGTCCCACCGCAACATCGACCACGACATGGGCACCGCCGACACCAAGGGGGCAGTCCTTTGCACCTGCTCGGGACCCTCGTTCGCTTTCATCGACAACATCCACCAGGCCACGGCGACCTCCGCAGATGCGCAGCACCTCCGTCAGCGCCTCGAGGCGGGCGAGTTGCAGGAGCCGTGGCGCCTGGACAACGGCTTACTCCTACACGGGCGGCGTCTCTTCGTGCCGGATCACGGCGATCTCCGCCACCAGACCATGTTGCTGGCCCACTCGGCTGGCCAAGAGGGTGTGCAGAAGACCCTCCACCGCCTCCGAGCAGATTTCTACATCCCCGATAATCGTGCACTGGTATGATACTGGGTGCGGTCTTGCGTGACATGCCAGCGCAACAAGACGGAGACCCTGCAGCTAGTGTGACTGCTACAGCCCCTTGAGGTGCCCTCTCAGGTTTGGGCCAGCATCTCCATGGACTTTATCGAGGGCCTTTCCAAGGTGGGCGGCAAGTCCGTCATTCTTACGGTGGTCGACCACTTCTCCAAGTATGCGCACTTCATCGCGCTCGGCCACTCCTACACCGCCACCTCCGTCGTGCGTGCCTTCTTCGACGGCATCGTCCGCCTCCACGGGTTTCACTCCTCGATCGTCAGCGACCGCAACCCGGTGTTCACCGCCATGTCTGGCGTGATCTTTTTCGGATGTCGGGTGTTGAATTGCGCCTAAGTACGGCCTTCCACCCACAGACCGACGGCCAATGAGGTGGTCAACAAGGTGATTGCTATGTATTTACGCTGTGTTACAGGTGATCGTCCACGTGCTTGGGTGGACTGGCTCGCCTGGGCGGAGTACTGCTACAACACCTCCTACCACTCTGCCTTGCGTTCCACACCTTTCGAGGTGGTCTACGGTCGTCCTCCACCACCCATTCTGTCGTTTCAACTCGGGACGGCCTGGACTGAGGCGGCGGGTGACATTCTTCGCATCAGGGATGAGATCCTTGCCGAGGTGCGCTAGCGTCTTCTCCAGGCCCAGTGGTTGTCCAAGAAATACTATGACGCCCACCACCATGAGGCCGAGTTTGCGGTGGGTGACTCGGTGTGGATGCAGCTCCTCCATTGCACCATGTAGTCCCTGGATTCTCGCACCAAGCGCAAGCTGGGTCCATGCTAGGCTGGGTCGTTTCCAGTGTTGGAACGCATCGGCAATGTCGCCTACCGCCTTCAGCTGACGCCCGGCGCCCGCATCCACAATGTCTTCCATGTGAGGTTGTTGAAGCCCGTTCGCGGCGAACCACCGATGACCGCGCCGGCTCTTCCCTCGACCTCCGAGGGTCATCTTCTTCCGGGGACACAGAAGGTGTTGAAGGCCCAGCAGACCGAGGTGTTTGGCGCTTGTTGATCCAGTGGCAAGGCCTACCGGAGGATGAGGCCACTTGGGAGTAGCTCGAGGAGTTCCATCAGCATTTTCCCGACTTCCAACTCGAGGACGAGCTTTTTGCGTAGGCGGGGAGAGATGTTATGACCGGCGTACACTATAGCCGGAGGAGGCCCACCAATGGCGCAGGCAGCTATGGGCTTGGCCCAATTTATCGTTATTTTTATTAGCACATAGGAGGATTATATAAACACCTCTAAGGACTCGTTTTGAAGGCAAGAAATAAGTAATATTTATTGCTCGGCTCCCTTTAGGAGCCGATACCCCCAAACCCTAGCCGCCTCCTGCGCCCCCTCTCCCTCGCTCGATCACGGTGCCTCAGCGCCGTCGCACGCGCCCCTCACCTCGCCAATTTCCCTTCCACCCCTACAACCCAAGAGCACTCCCTAGTAGGGACTCGGTTCCTATCAGAATCACTTCCTTATAGCAATTTATTAGTAGCATAATAGTTAGCAATAACAGTAGTAACAGTTTTGTAGCAAGCAGAATACTAGTAACTTGAGCAAAGGCAATTGTATTAAGTGTTGGCATGAATTAGCGATTGGTATTTACATGAGATTCAATATGTAACTATCACAACCTAGAGCAATGCACAATAGCTCCAACATGTTCAAGAATTATGTAATGAAAGTGCAACTAATCCCCGGGTAGTTTTGGTAATTCATAACAACATATAGCTCATTGAACTAATATCCATTCAAGATAAATATTTCGGGACGTTCAATGATTGGCATGGCATGGACTAGAGATGTGGACCCCTCAAAATGATAAGAACAAAGATTGGCATAAGCTCAAGGCTCTTCATTTCTGTTTTAGTGATCCAAGATCACATTGAGTCCATAGGAAAGCCAATACTATTAAAAGGGGATAAGGTGTTGCTTAATGGTCTACTTGCTCAACTGTTTAGTGATATTGCTCCAAAACCCTCATCCACTTTCTCCTTCCAAATATGTCCAAACCTAAAATCCAAACTCGGCCCCAATGATTCTTTCTATCCGGAGCCACCGAGTTCACTTGACATAGCCACTCCGACAAACCCTAATGATTCTGTCACACCGATACGGATCTCGGTCCCACCGAGATGGCCTTGCAAACTCTATGTTGACTTGTTGTAATTATTTCGGTCCCACCAAGATGTTGCAATCGGTCTCACCGAGTTAGCATGACATACTCTCTGTTGCTCATTGCTTCACTTCGATCTCACCGAGTTGATGCAATCGGCACCACCGAGATGATGTTTGCCCTAAGCCCTACACATCGGTCCCACCGAGATTCCTAACGTTCATATTTCTGTACAGATCGGTGCCACCGAGATGAGTCAAAAGTGTGTAACGGTCGGACTTTGTATGAAGGCTATATATACCCCTCCACCCCCCTTGTTCTCATTAGAGAGAGCCATCAGAACGTGCCTGCACTTCAACCATACATTTTTAGAGAAAACCACCTACTCATGTGTTGAGATCAAGAGATTCCATTCCAACCATTTGAACCTTGATTTCTAGCCTTCCCTAAGTTGCTTTCCACTCAAATCCTTCTTCCACCATAGCTAAATCCGTGAGAGAGAGTTGAGTGTTGGGAGACTATCATTTGAAGCACAAGAGCAAAGAGTTCATCATCTACACACCATCTATTACCTTTTGGAGAGTGGCGTCTCCTAGATTGGTTAGGTGTCGCTTGGGAGCCTCCGTTGTGATCTGGAGTTGAACCAAGAAGTTCGTAAGGCAAGGAGATTGCCTACTTCGTGAAGATCTACCCGAGTATGGCAAGTCCTTTATCGGCAATGGTCATGGTGGGATAGGCAAGGTTGCTTCTTTGTGGACCCTTCGTGGGTGGAGACCTCCGTGGACTCGCGCAGCTGTTACTCTTCGTGGGTTGAAGTCTCCATCAACGTGGACGTACGATAGCACCACCTATCAAAATCATGCCAAAAATCTCCATGTCTTCTTTGCGTTTGCCTTCTCCAAACCCTTCAATTTACCTTCATATTCAATGATTTACTTTCCATTGATATACTCTTAGAATTGCATCTGTAGGTTGATAGCTTGACTTGTGCTAATTGCTAAAATCTGCCCACAACTAAAACTAGGAAAATGACAGATTTTATTTGGTCAAGTAGTCTAATCCCCCCCCCCATCTAGTATTGCGTCTGGTCGTCCGTCTAAAAATTACCCTCCATGTTGCTATATATTACCAGCTATGCCAGCCATAAGTGAAAACGTTTAAATCGCCGTCGTGCTCAGATGTTTTATAAGTATGATACCCAATATATATCACACACACTAGCGACATAGTGGCTACACCCTTTCTCACCCACCCAGAAGACCACGGTTTGAACCCAGGTTCCACCGTTTTTCCCCACTTCTTCTTCTCTCACACACTTCCCCCATGTACGTGTTCATGGGCCGGGCCGTGGCGCCCCTATTTGTTTCCATTTCATTTTTTCTTTTCTTATTTCTGTTTTTTATTTCTTCTTTAAATTAATTTGAGAGTTACAAATTTCAAAAAGTTGTGACTTTTGAAAAAAATGTTCGAGAAATCATAAAATGTTTATGAATTCAAAAAGTAGAAAATTCATAAAATTTTCGTGGTTTCAAAAAATGTTGGTGATTTTACAAACAATGTTGGCAAATTATTGAAAAAATGTCACAATTTGGAAAAAAAATGTCGGTAAATAAAATCATATACTTGATTTTGAAAAAAATGATTGTGTATTCAAAACATATTCATGAATCTAGAAAAATGTCCATGAAATTTAGAAAATACTCAAAAAATTCAACTTTTTGTGAATTTCAATTTTTTGCCCTAATTTAAAAAAACATCAATTAAAAAATGTTCATAATTTCGAAAACAACTCATGTATTCAATAAATGTTCATCTAAACAAAACAAATGTTTATTAATTTAAAAAATGACCAGTTTTTTTAAAAATATATTTGTCAATTCAAAAATGTGTTCACCATTTCAAAAGTCTTTTATGTTTGTGTTTTGATTAGTTTTTGGAAAGTCTTTATATGTCTACGCGTTGGAAGTAGTTCGTGGTAGATGAGATTTATTTTTAAAATTTAAATGTTTTCTTGCGCTACACAATGACAAGTGTGTCACGCGGTGGCAAGCTCATTGCCTTGGAATTGACCATGTCAAATGCAATGCGATCACGTGGACATCACGTCCATCATCAGCGAGGGTCAGAAGAAGGATAAGTGGCAAAATGATGAGCCACTGTGTTAAGATAGAGGATGCTTATATGTCGGGGTATTGAGTCATACTTATTTGACCAACGTGTAAATTTTTTAGCTATCATTGCAACGGACGGGCATGTTTGCTAGCTGATAGTAAACATGACAGCTAGCTGTTTGTTAAGAAGAAGAAGACTGCCGAAAAAATAAAATGAAAATACTGTACCTCCATGTACAACACCACCGCGCGGCTGCTACAAGACACTAGTAGAAAACAGGGCTTTGGTCTAGGCCGGGTCAGCCCATTAGTCCCGGTTCAGTCCAGAACCAGGACCAATGTGGGCATTGGTTCCGGTTCGTGAGCCCAGGGGGCCGGGCGGGCCACGTGGGCCATTGGTCCCGGTTGGTGGGATGAACCGGGACCAATGGGCCTCGCTCCTGGCCCACCACCATTGGTCCCGGTTCGTGGCTTGAACCGGGACCAAAGGCTCCCCTTTAGTCCCGGCTCATGTCACCAACCGGGACCAATGAGGTGCCTATATATACCCCTCGCTCGCGAGCAGAGCACCCCAGTGCTCTGTTTTTCTCTGGCCGAGGGGGAGAGGGCTTGGTGGTGCTCTAGCTCACCTCCTATGCACACAAGGTGTTCGATGGAATGTCCGAGCCACACTACTTAAGCTTTCTCCTCTCCAAACTCGACCTCCAAACTCCATTTTCCATAATATTTGTCTAGGTTTAGCGGTCCGTCACGCCCCGTCCCCGTCTTCACCGCCGTCGATCACCCGCGCCGAGCTCATCGCCGGCACCACCGTGGTGAGCCTCTTGTTCTTATCTTCTTTTTGAAAGGAAAAATATTCTTACTTGTATGTTTACATAGATACTTGTATTATTTTCTTACTTTTATTATTGCATCTTATATAGTGCGATGGTTTTGGTATCCGCCCCCGTCGGCCCTTGTCCTGTCTATGATTCGGATGTGGTATATATATTATCTTTATAACTATTGGTTCATTTATTGTTTATGAAAATTATGCCGACCAATGTGACATAGATTTTATTTATGTAGGATGTATGTGAATCGGAAATGCGAACCGACCCTATTTGTCGAGAGGTTAAATTTAGTTGAAGAAGAAAACAATTTCTTGAAGGAAAAAATAAAAAAATTGAGGAGGAGAAGATGATATTGGAGTTGCATGTTGCGCATGTCGTCAATGATCACAAGATCAAGATGGATGCAATGCGCTTGAATATTAGAAAGATTAGAAAATATGCCATTCATATCGAGGCTTGGTATCATTATGCCGTTGGATCAATTGTTACCTTGGTTGCGATTATTTTCGCATTTGTTTTCGCATTGAAATGTTTTACATAGTTTCAATGTATGGTTTAATTAATTAGATGCTCTGGAGAGCTATATGTTGTTAGATGAGAACTATGTATGCACTTTGGTTTTAATATGATGATGAACTTCTATTAATTTGGACACTTAATTATATATAATGCACGCAGATGAACCGGCAATGGATGTACGGTGACAGACACACCTGCGAGTACATTAAGGGCATGCATGAGTTTCTCGATGCGGCTGAGGCAAACAAGCAGAATGGTTTTATGTGTTGTCCATGCACTGAATGTGGGAATACGAGGTCTTACTCTAACCGGAAAATCCTTCACTCCCACCTGCTTTACAAGGGTTTCATGCCACACTATAATGTTTGGACGAGGCACGGAGAAATAGGGGTTATGATGGAAGACGGCGAAGAAGAAGAGTACGATGACAACTATGTGCCCCCTGAATACAGTGATGCTACAACGGGGGGAGCTGGTGAAGATCAAGAGGAACCAGACGATGTGCCCAATGATGCTGCAACGGGTGAAGCTGCTGATGATCAAGAGGAACCAGACGATGTGCCCGATGATGATGATCTCCGCCGGGTCATTATCGATGCAAGGACGCAATGCGAAAGTCAAAAGGAGAAGCTGAAGTTCAATCACATGTTAGAGGATCACAAAAAAGGATTATACCCCAATTGCGAAGATGGCAACACAAAGCTCGGTACCGTACTGGAATTGCTGCAGTGGAAGGCAGAGAATGCTGTGGCTGACAAAGGATTTGAGAAGCTACTGAAAATATTGAAGAAGAAGCTTCCAAAGGATAACGAAATGCCCGACAGTACATACGCAGCAAAGAAGGTCGTATGCCCTCTAGGATTGGAGGTGGAGAAGATACATGCATGCCCTAATGACTGCATCCTCTACTGCGGTGCATACAAGGATCTGAACGCATGCCCGGTATGCGGTGCATTGTGGTATAAGATCAGACGAGATGACCCTGGTGATGTTGACGGCGAGCCCCCCAGGAAGAGGGTTCCTGCGAAGGTGATGTGGTATGCTCCTATAATACCACGGTTGAAACGTCTGTTCAGAAACGAAGAGCATGCCAAGTTGATGCGATGGCACGGTGAGAACCGAAAGAAAGATGGGAAGTTGAGAGCACCCGCTGACGGGTCGCAGTGGAGAAAAATCGAGAGAAAGTACTGGGATGAGTTTGCAAAGGACCCAAGGAATGTATGGTTTGCTTTAAGCGCGGATGGCATTAATCCTTTCGGGGAGCAGAGCAGCAATCACAACACCTGGCCCGTGACTCTATGTATGTATAACCTTCCTCCTTGGATGTGCATGAAGTGGAAGTTCATTATGATGCCAGTTCTCATCCAAGGCCCTAAGCAACCCGGCAACGAAATTGATGTGTACCTAAGGCCATTAGTTGAAGAACTTTTACAGCTGTGGAATGGAAACAGTGTACGTACGTGGGATGAGCACATTCAGGAGGAATTTAACCTTAAAGCGTTGCTGTTCGTGACCATCAACGATTGGCCCGCTCTCAGTAACCTTTCAGGACAGACAAACAAAGGATACCACGCATGCACACACTGTTTAGATGACACTGAAAGTATATACCTGGACAAATGCAGGAAGAATGTGTACCTGGGCCATCGTCGATTTCTTCCGACCAACCATCAATGTCAACAAAAGGCAAGCATTTCAAAGGCGAGGCAGATCACCGGAAGAAGCCCGTCATGCGTACCGGTGATCACGTACTTGCTATGGTCAATGATTTACACTACGTAATCTTTGGAAAGGGTCCCGGTGGACTAGCTGTTCCGAATGACGCTGAGGGACACGCACCCATGTGGAAGAAGAAATCTATATTTTGGGACCTACCCTACTGGAAAGACCTAGAGGTCCGCTCCTCAATCGACGTGATGCACGTGACGAAGAACCTTTGCGTGAACCTGCTAGGCTTCTTGGGCATGTATGGGAAGACAAAAGATACACCTGAGGCACGGGAGGACCTGCAACATTTGCACGAAAAAGACGGCAAGCCTCCGAAACAGTATAAAGGTCCTGCCAGCTACGCTCTTACGAAAGAAGAGAAAGAAATCTTCTTTGAATGCCTGCTCAGTATGAAGGTCACAACTGGCTTCTCGTCGAATATAAAGGGAATAATAAATATGCCAGAGAAAAAGTTCAGAACCTAAAGTCTCATGACTGCCACGTGATTATGACGCAACTGCTTCTGGTTGCATTGAGGGGGCTTCTACCGGAAAACGTCCGATTAGCCATTGTGAAGCTATGTGCATTCCTCAATGCAATCTCTCAGAAGGTGATCGATCCAGAAATCGTACCAAGGCTAAGGAGTGATGTGACGCAATGTCTTGTCAGTTTCGAGCTGGTGTTCCCACCATCCTTCTTCAATATCATGACGCACGTCCTAGTTCATCTAGTCGATGAGATTGTCATCCTGGGACCGTATTTCTACACAATATGTTCCCCTTTGAGAGGTTCATGGGAGTCCTAAAGAAATATGTCCGTAACCGCGCTAGGCCAGAAGGAAGCATCTCCATGGGCCATCAAACAGAGGATGTTATCGGGTTTTGTGTTGACTTCATTCCTGGCCTTAAGAAGATAGGTCTCCCTAAATCGCGGTATTAGGGGAGACTGACTGGAAAAGGCACTCTTGGAAGAGACTCAATAATATGCAGGGACGGATATTCTTGGTCTCAAGCACACTACACAGTTCTACAAAACTCTACCTTGGTGACCCCGTATGTCGATGAACACAAGAACAGTCTGCGCAAACAGAATTAAAAATTAAAGCAAAAAAACAAAGGAAAATAAATAATGCAAAAAACAAATAAAAAAACAGGAAAAAAAACTATTTTTATAGTAAAGTTAGTCACAAAATGAAATAAATAAAGCAACAAAGAAAAAAAACTAAAAAAGTGTTTTCAAATTTGAAAACTAATGGCACTAACAGAAAGTTTATAATTTTTCTAAAACTAAAAGCAAAAAGAATAAAAAATAAAGCAAAACACAAAAGAAAATAAATAATGCATAAAACAAAACAAAAAAACTGGAAAAAAAAATAGCAACAATAAGTATTTTGTTGTAAGTAGAAACAAAATAAAATAAATAAAGCAACAGAAAGTTTATAATTTTGCTGACCTAAAAGCAAAAAGAATTAAAAAATAAAGCAAAAAACAAAAGAAAATAAATAATACAGAAAACAAAACAAAAAACTGGAAAAAAATAAAAATAGCAACAATAAGTATTTTGTTGTAAGTAGAAACAAAATAAAATAAATAAAGCAACAAAGAAAACAAAAAACAAAAAAATGTTTTCAAATTTGAAAACTAATGGCACTAACAGAAAGTTTATAATTTTTCTAAAACTAAAAGCAAAAAAAATTAAAAAATAAAGCAAAAAAACAAAAGAAAATAAATAATGCAGAAAACAAAACAAAAAAACTGGAAAAAATTAAATATAGCAACAATAAGTATTTTGTTGTAAGTAGAAACAAAAAAACAAAAAAAAAGTGCCACCTACTGGGCACCCACGGCCTGAATACGACTAGAAACCCAACCATGGGCCAGGATTCAGGCCCGCGGGAGGCCCAGTAGGCCCACAGGCACGCATTGCACGGTTAGGCCCGAAAGCCTGATTTAGAGAGGAGCTCGAGAGGGAAGGCGCACCACACCTTATAAACAGGTGCGGCTCCCTCTCAACTAGCGAGGTGGGACTAAACATTTGGGCGCAAGGCAGCACAAGGCCTTTGGTCCCGATTGGTGGCACCAACCGGGACTAAAGGGGGCATTGGTCACGGTTCGTGGCACCAACCAGAACCAAAGGCCGCCCCTTCCCGCCCTTTGGGCTGCTGAAAATTGGCCTTTGCTCTCGGTTGGTGGCACGAACCGGGACCATAGGTAGGCATTCGTCCCGGTTCGTGCTACGAACCGGGACCAATGCTCTGGCTATATATACAACACTTGGGAAATTTCCGCCAACTGCTCCCATTCCTCATCGTCGACGCCGCCAGGCTGCCCCTCTCGCGCGTCGCCGCCCGACGCCCCTGCTCCTCCTCGTCGCCATCACCACCGACGCCGTCAGGCTGCTCGCCTTCACCGTCGCTGCCGCCACCGACACTGTCAGGCTGATAGCCTTCGCCGTCGCCGCCGCCCCCTGTGAGCACAGCCCCTCCCGTCCCGCGCCCCGCCGCGCGGCCGCCGGCCGCCAGCCGTGCTCTCTTGCCGCGCCCCGACGCCGCCGCCCGTCGTGCTCTGCCCCGACGACGCCGCCTGACCATGCTCCGCTTGCCGCGCCGCCGCCTTGCCGCGCCGCCGCTGGTTTGCCGCCGCACACCCCGCCTCCGCCGCCCGCCTCTGTTAGTTTTTTTTGAGATATGTATGCATGTGTGTAGTGTATATGTGTATGTATGTGTATGTGTGTGCAGTGTATATGTGTGTGCATGCAGATATGTATTAGTTTTTTTATTTAGGTTGTTAATTTTATGTATGTATGTATGTATGTATGTATCGGGTATGTCGTTGTCGATATACCCCCTACCAGTTAACTTCGACATGAGGGGGGTCGATATACCCCTTCCCCGATAACTTCGACATGATGGGGGGAGGGGGTCGCCGAGGGTTCGAGGGTCACCGAGTGTTCGAGGGTTCATGGGGGCGAGGGTCGGGAACTAACTAGGGTAGAGGGTCGAGGGTTGCCGAGTGTTCAAGGGATCGAGGGGGCGAGGGTCGGGAACTAGCTAGGGTAGACGGTCGAGGGTCGCCAAGTGTTTGAGGGGGCGAGGGTCGGGAAGAAGAGGAAAAAAAAGAGGAGAAGAAAACTTCTTCTCCTCTTTTTTTCTTCTTCTTCCTCTTCTTTTTTTATCGGGAATGAGGGTGTTGATGATCACCGAGCGGTAGAGGAAACCCTAAATAGAAAGTATCGACGGTGCGAGGTACATGTCGCCATCGGTGTAGAATACTACATCCACGTCCCACAAGCGACGTGGGCATCCACAAGTGACGCCCACGTCGCTTGTGGGACGTAGATGCAGTGTTCAACGCCGACGGCCACATATACCTCGCACCGTTCATACTTATTGCTATTTAGGGTTCCCATCGACGTCGAGGATAAAAAAAAGAAGAGGAATAAAAGAATAAAAAGAGGAGAAGAAAGAATATATGAGAAGAACTTCTCCTCTATTCTTTCTTCTCCTCTCTTTTTTCTTCTTCTTCCTCTTTTTTTTATCGAAACGAGGGTGTTGATGATAGCCGAGCGGTAGAGGAAAACCTAAATAGAAAGTATCGACGGTGCGAGGTACATGTGGCCATCGGTGTCGAAAACTACATCCACATCCCACAAGCGACGTGGGCTGCCGAAAATTGGCCCTTTGGGCTGCCGAAAAGAGACCTTTGGTCCCGGTTGGTCCCGGTAGAGGAGAAACCCTAAATAGAAAGTATCGTCGGTGTGAGATATATGTACCGTCGGTGTCGGACACTACATCCACGTCCCACAAGTGGCGCGGGCTTCGATGCCCACGTCACTTGTGGGAAGTGGATGTAGTGTCCGACACCGACGGCCACATGTATCTCACACCCACGATACTTGCTATTTAGGGTTTCCTCTTCCTCTTCTTCTCTCTTTTTCTTCTTCTTCCTCTTCTTTTTTTATCCTTGAAGCGTTGTCGAGGCCACCCCAAACCCTAGAGAAGCAGCGTCAAGGCCACCCCAAACCCTAGAGAAGCAGCGTCGAGGCCACTAATTAATATTAGTTCTACGTTTGCCACTAATATATCCATCTGTCATGTTTGAATAATAATTGCCATGTTGTCAATATTTGTAGAAACTATGGACACCGCCCGAGACAAAGTACAAGAAGAGTTGTTGGGGGACATAATCGCACGAGGAAGTGATGCCGTCTGCTCGTTGTTTCTCAACGACAGCGATGGTCTGGAAGCAGCTGGCTATGATTATGATGGCTCCGGTGACCTAATGCCGGTGCAAGAAGGAGATCGTGAGGACGGCTCTGGTGACCCAATGCCGGTGCAAGAAGGAGACCGTGATGACGTCTCCGGTGACCGAACCGAATCCGGCCAGGTATATATATTAGTTAAGCTTCTGCTGACTAGCTAATTGATGCATTCATTGTTTTGGTATGTACACATATTAATTAAGTCTTTGTTCTTTTTTCTACCCCTCCGGATCGAGCACAACTTCGGTAAAGAGACGAGGCCCGAAGAAAAAGTTGAGCTCGAATGAAAAGTTTGAGATCATAGCAATCGCGCCCGACGGCCAACCGATTGAACCCCTCCGGACAAAGAGCGCATTTGTTGCTCAGTGCGGGGTTTTGGTTAGGGACAAGATCCCAATCAGCATCCAGCAATGGTTTAAGCCGGCTACAGAAGACCCTGAGGTGTCTTATGTCAATGATATGCAGAAAAATGATCTTTGGACTGAGATGAAGTTAAATTTCACCCTACCGCCAGAGGATAATCCAGAGAAGCCAGTTAAAGAGCAATTAATCAAGTCTTTTGCTCTTAAGAGGATGGCAGAACTATTCAGGAGGTGGAAGAAAGAGCTGAATAAGTTTGTCGAAAATAATGAGACACCAGAATTCAAGGGCAGATATGAGAAGATCAGAGATCACTGGCCCGCATTTGTGGCCCACAAGACATCGGAAAAGAGTAAGAAGATGTCGGCGACAAACAAGCAAAATGCTGCGAAGAAGAAGCATCACCATCGCACGGGGTCAGGTGGCTACCTCGTAGCCCGGCCTAAGTGGGCCAAGACTGAGAATGATCTGGTTGATAAAGGGATCGAACCAGAGACAATTAACTGGCCAGACCGTTGCCGAACTTGGTTCTTCGGAGCTGGCGGAACCTTGGACCCTGTGACAGGGAAGTGCATTTGGACGAACGATCAAATGGACATACCAGTCAGGAAGCTTCAGCAGTATATCGAAGCAGCACATCACGGGACGTTCTTTCCAGATAGAGAGAATGACGAGCTCACAATGGCCCTCGGGAATCCTGAGCACCCTGGACGAACACGAGGCACGCCAGGCTCCATTCTGTGGAAGGTTGGGTTTCCGGACGCAGGCGGTTACAAATCCCATGAGGGGAGGAAAAAAGTGCAGCAGATCCAAATGCAGGCGCTGCAAGCAAGGGTACAAGCGATAGAGGAACGAGAAGCAAATCGCAGCAAACATACTGCCAAAGCTTCCCCCGAAGCTACCCCGCCATCTCAGCGGAGAAGCAGCGTGGCTTCCACCGAGCTGTTTCAGCCGGAGCATGCCTTGACGGCTCCTGCCAGCTATCCCGTGGATGCTATCACGGAGTCTCAAAATTACCACCTTATGACGCAATGGATGAATTTAAAGGTCAAGGCGGCTGTTGGCTCTGTTTATCCTACTGAACCCGGCGCAACTTTTCACTGCCGGCCGATTCCAGAAGAATATGCTAGGATGATGGTGGATGAAATAACGGAGCGATTTGAGGACCTCCAGCTTGACCGCCCTACCGGTGAAGGGGAGACTAGGCTGGGGTCTGCTCTGAAGACTCCATGCCTATGGCGGAAGGAGCTCATCAACCTTCCAAACTGGACGCCTCCGCCTCCTCCTCCTCCTCCGGCAAGTCAGGGCACTCCGCCTCCTCCACCGCCTCCTCCTCCGGTGAGTCAGGGCACTCCGCCTCCTCCACCGCCTCCTCCTCCGGCGAGTGACGATCAGGGCACTCGACCGGCTCCTTCTCTAGCACGTGGCGGCAGTCCGCCTCCTTCTCCGCCTGCGCCGACGCGCCCGAGCAGCCAGCCTCCTCCTTCTCCACCTCGTCAGCAAGGGCGGAAGAGACCTGCCGCCGCTCCGGCTGCTCCGGCGCGTCGTAGTCCTTCTCCTCTGCCTCGTAAGCAAGTAAAGAAGACAACCGCTCCGTCTGCCCGGCCGGGGTCTAGCAGTACAGCCAGAGGCGGGAAGACATACAGATTCGATCCTTCTCTGAAGACTCCAGAGAAGTTACCATACGAGAGGACCCCGGAGGAGAACGCCGAGATCGCGCGAACCGAAGTGGATGACTGGTTTCAAGGGTTGAAAGCAAAGATACATCCACCTCCGGAGGAGAAGGTAGATCCGGTGAAAGCAAAGCGCACTCTGGCTGCCCTGACAAAACCACCCAAGTCTCCGCCGAAAGGAAACTATGAGCGCATTATTGGAAAGGAATTTGCCGAAGCGGAGCGGTCGGGAAGTACTGTCAGTGACCAAAGGCTGAAAGAACAACGAGCTGGGAAACAAATTGCCCAGCTCGGCGAACAAGCGAAGCAATCGTGCCCCCCGCTCAAGGTGCCTAGCGACAACGTCGCTAATGATCCGAGGATGGTGCCCGGTTATAGCAATCTTACCGATTACCTGCCCGACGATGTACATTATGAACCCATGGAGGTGCAGATACAAAGATACGAGTACTGAAAGCCTCTCGTCAAAGATGAAAGATCTCTATCAACGATGATGCGAAGATTGCATGATTGGTACTTGAAAATCTGCAGAGACTCTGGGGGAGGAGTACTTTGTATGTGAAAGTTAAAAAGGAGCATGACCTCGTTGAAATTGAACTGTTGCCTGTTCCATTTGAGGAGTTCTTTCAGTTTTTCAATCAATTGGCCCTCGATAAAACAACGGTCACCTGCTACTGTCTGTAAGTAGTACTACTTCTGTCATTAAGTCTCTCTATATAGCTCAGCTCTTTCATTGCATGTATTTATAATCATACTCACTATATTATGTAGATTGAAGATCGCCGAATTGAAGAAAATACAAGTCGGTGATATTGGGTTCATTAACACATATCTCATAGATGCAACTCAGGTTAAATTTCATGCCGCAGATACCGAGGCCAACTTGCTACGATCGTTGGTAATAAATGAAAACAAAGATATAATACTCTTTCTTTACAACTTCAAGTGAGTGTTACTGTCTTGTGCGTATTCGGTTTCCCTTATATATTAGTCAAGGTTATAGTAATGTAATTGATGAGTTATGCATGCGTGTGCAGTTTCCACTATATTCTCCTAAAGATTAAGCTTGAGCAGAAACTAGTAACCGTCTTAGACTCAAGACGAAAAGATCCCTAGGACTATGCGGACATGACTTAAATGCTCGAGAAGTAAGTTAAATCGATCATTATCCACCATATCAGCAACTTTGTTCATTTCCTGATATATCAAGTAATTGTTTTCTTTGTCTGGCAGGGTTTGAAAAAAATTCTCCAAAAAAGCTTCAGGACTCCCGAAGAAGCTGCAATTTAGACACCCGAAAGTAAGTACTATAGTAGCATGTTCCGTGCATCTCCTATTGATTCAAGCGCTAGTTTCATCAATACCATTTGGCATTCTTGCTTATCAGTTTGATTGACCTCTATTTCTTATAAAGTGGTTGTGGCAGGAATAAGAGAATGATTTCTGTGGATACTACGTTTATGAGTCCATCCGCCACACGACCTGTGAGCGGGGCTACACTGACGAACAATATGAAGTACGTAAATAACAACATTCACAATTTTATTTTATTACCATCATTTATGTTGAGTTTCATTCATTCATATATATATATATATATGTATTGACCCTCTTCTTCAAATTAGATGTTTCGGAAGCGGGATGAACTCCTAGCACCAGCTCGCATGCGAGCAATTCAAGAGGAATTGGCAGCATTCTTTCTTGACCACGTGATAGCTGAAGACGGAGAATACTATGTGGACCATGAGTCCGTATGATTATATTTGTAAGAGATAATTATTGTATATATGTAGCCGGTAGTGTCGGATAGATATACGAGAACTTGTTGTTCGACCAATCTCTCGGAGAAGGAGAGGTGGTCGATATCACTTCTCTCTGTATGCATATATGTTCATGGCGATCTTCTATTTCCTTCGTTTGCTTACTAGCTAGCTAGCGTGTCTAGTCCTCTCTATACGTATGTATAGTACGTAGCGTCGACCAAGCACGAACATAAGAGAGGACATTTCTCTCTATTAATTATAGCTAGCTAACACAATATATGAAACACCTAAATTAACCCCCCAAAACTTCCAAACCCACCCCCCCCCCCCCCCCCCCCCCGCCCCCTCTTCAAAAAAAACTCCAATCACAGAAATACTGATGCGTGGATGTCTATTGGTACCGGTTGGTGCCACCAACCGGGACCAAAGTGTCTCCTGCCTGGGCTCCACGCACAAACCACGTGGAGGTCCATCAGTCCCGGTTCTGGATTGAACCGGGACTAAGGGGCAGGGTATTAGTACCGGCCCTTTAGCCCCGGTTCAGAAATCAGGACAAAAGGCCCTTACAAATTGGGACAACAGACCTTTTTCTACCCGTGAGAAGTTTTATGGCACAAACATCTCACCGCCGCGCAGACCGCTTGATCCAAGTTCCAACAAAAGAGCTCGGGCTCAGCCTCAGCTTAGGACTGAGCACACCCGCGCAAAACGATGAACCCTCCGTTTTGGTTTGGATTTAATTCAGCAAGATGCGTGGGTTTATATAGGTGTCTGGGTGTTCGGTAGAGACTGTATGTTGGGGTAGGCAGGGAGCATGCAGCGTGAATTTTATTTTTATTTTGTCCGAATTGTATGGACACCGATTTAGTGACATAGTTCCACACGCACCCTTATGAATGGTAAAGTCGAAAAACATACCGGATTTTTTTAATATTTTTTATAACATACATAAGTTTTTTTGGGTGGCTGGTATGCGTGCGTATGAAGTTCTACGAAGAAATAATATCCATGGTATTCTGGACAAAAATGGTAAAATTGAAGCTATATAACAACGTCAATGAATAGTAAGATCTCGTGTATTTTTTCACTAAGAATCCACGGGTGTCAATACTTAGCGAAAATTCATACGTGAGTACTTCCTTTGTTCGAAATTACTTGTCGCAGAAATTGATGTATCTAGATGTATTTTAGTTCTAGATATATCCATTTTTGACACAAGTAATTCCGAACGGAGGGAGTAGAATGGATGACCAACTTTGATACAAAAATTTTAGAATTTTTTTCTAAAAAATTCTAGTATTTCTAGTATTTTTTTCAAATGTACTATTCATGTGGGTGCACGTGAAGCCATGCCCACCTTTATATTTTTTGGAATCGCATGCACTTTTGACTGTATAACATACACAAGAACAAAATTATGAGTGTCTCTAAGAACACGTGCCTATGAAATGCAGGTGAACATGGTAAACAGTAAAATAAAAAGAGGGAAATAAAAAAATCTGAATTTTTGAACATAAAACTTGGTCGGCCATTATTTTCATGTGTGAAGTTTTGTGGTGGAATGACACCCATGATATTCTTAATGAAAAAATATACAATCAAAACCTTATTATTCACTAAAACAGTGTTTTATAGCTTTGAGACTATAGATGTCATTTCCTCATGAAACCATTCAGAATCTTTTTATTTTTCTAGTATTCCTTTTTACTTTACTCTTTAACGAGTGTCCGTGGAATTATGTTCCAAAAAATTCTTGTCCCAAGTGCCTAAGGGTATTCATAGTAGGAAATATTGAACATGATACTAGTATATGGTTGTATTTTAGATGATCTTATTTATTATTATGCATGACAGATAGTAGCACATTATTTATTATGATATGGTATCATGATATGATACTGAACTATTTGTTTCTTCATTTAATTGCCACCTCACTAAAATTGTTTAGTTCATCATGAATGATACTTGCTATGAAACCAACTACGAAGGTTCTACGGGCTTCTCCAACGCGGTACATCAAACCTTCTCTATATGTCCACACTGGACAGCCGGACACTAGGCGTCAAGCGTGGCTGTCCAAATTGGGTCGGACCGTTTTGGCCTTTTGAAATCCCCTAGCCCGGCCCAAATTGGTGGGTGGTCTTGTTGGGGAATGTAGTAATTTTAAAAAAATTCCTACGCACACGCAAGATCATGGTGATGCATAGCAACGAGAGGAACGAGTGTTGTCTACGTACCCTCGTAGACCGACAGCGGAAGCCTTATGACAACGCGGTTGATGTAGTCGTACGTCTTCACGGCCCGACCGATCAAGCACCGAAACTACGGCACCTCCGAGTTTTAACACACGTTCAGCTCGATGACGATCCCCGGACTCCGATCCAGCAAAGTGTCAGGGAAGAGTTCCGTCAGCACGACGGCGTGGTGACGATCTTGATGTTCTACCGTCGCAGGGCTTCGCCTAAGCACCGCTACAATATTATCGAGGAGTATGGTGGAAGGGGGCACCACACACGGCTAAGAAAACGATCACGAAGATCAACTTGTGTGTCTAAAGGTGCCCCCTGCCCCCGTATATAAAGGAGCAAGGGGGGAGGCCGGACGGCCCTTGGGCGCGCCAAGGAGAAGGAGTCCTCCTCCTAGTAGGAGTAGGACTCCCCTCTTTCCTACTCCTACTAGGAGGGGGAAAGGAAGGGGGAGAGGGAGAAGGAAAGGGGGTGCCGCCCCCCCTCTCCTAGTCCAATTCGGACCAGAGGGGGAGGGGGCGCGCGGCCCACCCTGACCGCCCCTCTCTCTCTCCACTAGGGCCCATAAGGCCCATTACTTCTCCCGGGGGGGTTCCGGTAACCCTCCGGTGTTGGAGAACGTTGCAGAAAACAAAAAAAAATTCCACGTCTCACCAAGATCAATCTATGGAGTCAACTAGCAACGAGAGGAGAGTGCATCTACATACCCTTGTAGATCGTGAGCGGAAGCGTTCAAGAGAACGGGGATGATGGAGTCGTACTCGCCGTGATCCAAATCACCGATGACCAAGTGCCGAACGGACGGCACCTCCGCATTCAACACACGTACGGAGCGGATGACGTCTCCTCCTTCTTGATCCAACAAGGGGGAAGGAGAGGTTGATGAAGATCCAGCAGCACGACGGCGTGGTGGTGGATGCAACAGTGATCGCAGCAGGGCTTCACCGAGCTTCTGCGAGAGGGAGAGGTGTAGCAGGGGAGAGGGAGGCGCCAAGACTTGAGGTGCGGCTGCCCTCCCTCCCCCCTTTATATAGGCCCCCTGGGGGGGCGCCGGCCCTAGGAGATGGGATCTCCTTGGGGGCGGCGGCCAAGGGGGGTGGAGTTCCCCCCAAGGCAAGTGGAGGCGCCCCCCACCCTAGGGTTTCCAACCCTAGGCGCAGGGGGCCCAAGAGGGGGGCGCACCAGCCCACTATGGGCTGGTTCCCCTCCCCACTTCAGTCCATGGGGCCCTCCGGGATGGGTGGCCCCACCCGGTGGTCCCGGTACAATACCGGTGACCCCGAATCTTTCCCGATGGCCGAAACTACACTTCCTATATATAATTCTTCACCTCCGGACCATTCCGGAACTTCTCGTGACGTCCAGGATCTCATCCGGGACTCCGAAAAACTTTTGGATTACTGCATACTCATATCTCTACAACCCTAGCGTCACCGAACCTTAAGTGTGTAGACCCTACGGGTTCGGGAGACACGTAGACATGACCGAGACGGCTCTCTGGCCAATAACCAACAGCGGGATCTGGATACCCATGTTGGCTCCCACATGCTCCTCGATGATCTCATCGGATGAACCACGATGTCGAGGACTTAATCAATCCTGTATTCAATTCTCTTTGTCAATCGGTAGGTTACTTGCCCGAGACTCGATCGTCGGTATCCCAATACCTTGTTCAGTCTCGTTACCGGCAAGTCACTTTACTCGTACCATAATGCATGATCCCGTGATCAACCACTTGATCACATTGAGCTCATTATGATGATGCATTATCGAGTGGGCCCAGAGATACCTCTCCGTCATACGGAGTGACAAATCCCAGTCTCGATTCGTGCCAACCCAACAGACACTTTCGGAGACACCTGTAATGTACCTTTATAGTCACCCAGTTACGTTGTGATGTTTGGCACACCCAAAACACTCCTACGGTATCCGGGAGTTGCACAATCTCATGGTCTAAGGAAATGATACTTGACATTCAGAAAAGCTACAGCAAACGAACTACACGATCTTTGAGCTAAGCTTAGGATTGGGTCTTGTCCATCACATCATTCTCCTAATGATGTGATCCCGTTATCAATGACATCCCCATGTCCATAGCCAAGAAACCATGACTATCTGTTGATCAACGAGCTAGTCAACTAGAGGCTCACTAGGGACACATTGTGGTCTATGTATTCACACATGTATTACGATTTCCGGATAATACAATTATAGCATGAATAATAGACAATTATCATGAACAAGGAAATACAATAATCATTTTATTATTGCCTCTAGGGCATATTTCCAATAGTCTCCCACTTGCACTAGAGTCAATCATCTAGTTACATTGTGATGAATCGAACACCCATGGAATTCTGGTGTTGATCATGTTTTTCTCTAGGGAGAGGTTTAGTCAACGGATCTGCTACATTCAGGTCCATATGTACTTTACAAATTTCTATGTCTCCATTTTGAACACTTTCACGAATGGAGTTGAAGCGACGCTTGATATGCCTGGTCTTCCTGTGAAACCTGGGCTCCTTGGCAAGGGCAATAGCTCCAGTGTTGTCACAGAAGAGAGTCATCGGCCCCGGCGCATTGGGTATGACTCCTAGGTCGGTAATGAACTCCTTCACCCAGACTGCTTCGTGTGCGGCCTCCGAGGCTGCCATGTACTCCACTTTACATGTAGATCCCGCCACAACGCTTTGCTTGCAACTGCACCAGCTTACTGCCCCACCATTCAAAATATACACGTATCCGGTTTGTGACTTAGAGTCATCCAGATCTGTGTCGAAGCTAGCATCGACGTAACCCTTTACGATGACCTCTTCGTCACCTCCATAAACGAGAAACATTTCCTTGGTCCTTTTCAGGTACTTCAGGATATTCTTGACCGTTGTCCAGTGTTCCATGCCGGGATTACTTTGGTACCTTCCTACCAAACTCACGGCAAGGTTTACATCAGGTCTGGTACACAGCCTAGAATACATGATAGACCCTATGGCCGAGGCATAGGGGACGACAATCATCTTTTCTCTATCTTCTGTCGTGGTCGGGCATTGAGCCATGCTCAATCTCGTACCTTGCAATACAGGCAAGAACCCCTTCTTTGACTGATCCATTTTGAACTTCTTCAATATCTTGTCAAGGTACGTACTCTGTGAAAGACCAATGAGGCGTCTCGATCTATCTCTATAGATCTTGATGCCTAATATATAAGCAGCTTCTCCAAGGTCCTTCATTGAAAAACACTTGTTCAAGTAGGCCTTTATGCTTTCCAAGAATTCTATATCATTTCCCATCAACAGTATGTCATCCACATACAATATGAGAAATGCTACAGAGCTCCCACTCACTTTCTTGTAAATGCAGGCTTCTCCATAAGTCTGCATAAACCCAAACGCTTTGATCATCTCATCAAACCGAATGTTCCAACTCCAAGATGCTTGCACCAGCCCATAAATCGAGTGTTGGAGCTTGCACACCTTGTCAGCATTCTTAGGATCGACAAAACCTTCCGGCTGCATCATATACAATTCTTCCTTAAGGAAACCATTAAGGAATGCCGTTTTGACGTCCATTTGCCATATCTCATAATCATAGAATGCAGCAATTGCTAACATGATTCGGACGGACTTCAGCTTCGCTACGGGTGAGAAAGTCTCATCGTAGTCAACCCCTTGAACTTGTCGATAACCCTTAGCGACAAGCCGAGCTTTATAGATGGTCACATTACCATCCGCGTCTGTCTTCTTCTTAAAGATCCATTTATTTTCTATGGCTCGCCGATCAACGGGCAAGTCAGTCAAAGTCCATACTTTGTTTTCATACATGGATCCTATCTCGGATTTCATGGCTTCTAGCCATTTGTCGGAATCCGGGCCCGCCATCGCTTTTTCATAGTTCGAAGGTTCACCGTTGTCTAACAACATGATTTCCAAGACAGGGTTGCCGTACCACTCTGGTGCGGAACGTGTCCTTGTGGACCTACGAAGTTCAGTAGCAACTAGATCTGAAGTTTCATGATCATCATCATCATCAACTTCCTCTCTAGTCGGTGCAGGCACCTCAGGAACATTTTCTTGAGCTGCGCCACTTACCGGTTCAGGAGGTAATACTTCATCAAGTTCTACCTTCCTCCCACTTATTTCTTTCGAGAGAAACTCTTTCTCTAGAAAGGACCCATTCTTGGCAACAAAGATCTTACCTTCGATCTGAGGTAGAAGGTATACCCAACAGTTTCTTTAGGGTATCCTATGAAGACGCATTTTTCCGACTTGGGTTCGAGCTTTTCAGGTTGAAGTTTCCTGACATAAGCATCGCATCCCCAAACTTTTAGAAACGACAGCTTAGGTTTCTTCCCAAACCATAATTCATACGGTGTCGTCTCAACGGATTTTGACGGAGCCCTATTTAAAGTGAATGCGGCAGTCTCTAAAGCATAGCCCCAAAATGATAGCGGTAAATCGGTAAGAGACATCATAGATCGCACCATATCTAATAGAGTGCGATTACGATGTTCGGACACACCATTACACTGAGGTGTTCCAGGCGGCGTGAGTTGTGAAACTATTCCACATTTTCTTAAGTGTGTGCCAAATTCGTGACTCAAGTATTCTCCCCCACGATCTGATTGCAAGAACTTGATTTTCCTGTCACGTTGATTCTCAACCTCACTCTGAAATTCCTTGAACTTTTCAAAGGTCTCAGACTTGTGTTTCATTAAGTAGACATACCCATATCTACTCAAGTCATCAGTGAGGGTGAGAACATAACGATAGCCACCGCGAGCCTCAACACTCATTGGACCGCACACATCAGTATGTATGATTTCCAATAAGTTGGTTGCTCGCTCCATTGTTCCTGAGAACGGAGTCTTGGTCATTTTACCCATGAGGCATGGTTCGCACGTGTCAAATGATTCGTAATCAAGAGACTCTAAAAGTCCATCTGCATGGAGCTTCTTCATGCGTTTGACACCTACGTGACCAAGGCGGCACTGCCACAAGTATGTGGGACTATCATTATCAACCTTACATCTTTTGATATTCACACTATGAACATGTGTAGCATTACGCTCGAGATTCATTAAGAATAAACCATTCACCATCGGAGCTTGACCATAAAACATATCTCTCATATAAATAGAACAACCATTATTCTCGGGTTTAAATGAGTAGCCATCTCGAATTAAACGAGATCCTGATACAATGTTCATGCTCAAAGCTGGCACTAAATAACAATTATTGAGGTTTAAAACTAATCCCGTAGGTAAATGTAGAGGTAGCGTGCCGACGGCGATCACATCGACCTTGGAACCATTCCCGACGCGCATCGTCACCTCGTCCTTCGCTAGTCTCCGCTTATTCCGCAGCTCCTGCTTTGAGTTACAAATGTGAGCAACCGCACCAGTATCAAATACCCAGGAGCTACTACGAGTACTGGTAAGGTACACATCAATTACATGTATATCACATATACCTTTAGTGTTGCCGGCCTTCTTATCCGCTAAGTATTTGGGGCAGTTCCGCTTCCAGTGACCACTTCCCTTGCAATAAAAACACTCAGTCTCAGGCTTGGGTCCATTCTTTGGCTTCTTCCCGGCAGCTTGCTTACCGGGTGCGGCAACTCCCTTGCAATCCTTCTTGAAGTTCTTCTTACCCTTGCCTTTCTTGAACTTAGTGGTTTTATTCACCATCAACACTTGATGTTCCTTTTTGACTTCTACCTCTGCTGATTTCAGCATTGCAAATACTTCAGAAATGGTCTTTTCCATCCCCTGCATATTGAAGTTCATCACAAAGCTCTTGTAGCTCGGTGGAAGCGACTGAAGGATTCTATCAATGACCGCGTCATCCGGGAGATTAACTCTCAGCTGAGTCAAGCGGTTATGCAACCCAGACATTTTGAGTATGTGCTCACTGACAGAACTATTTTCCTCCATCTTACAGCTGAAGAACTTGTCGGAGACTTCATATCTCTCGACCCGGGCATGAGCTTGGAAAACCATTTTCAGCTCTTCGAACATCTCATATGCTCCGTGTTGCTCAAAACGCTTTTGGAGCCCCGGTTCTAAGCTGTAAAGCATGCCGCACTGAACGAGGGAGTAATCATCAGCACGTGTCTGCCAAGCGTTCATAACGTCTTGGTTCTGTGGGACGGGTGCGTCACCTAGCGGTGCTTCTAGGACATAATCTTTCTTGGTAGCTATGAGGATGATCCTTAGGTTCCAGACCCAGTCCGTATAGTTGCTGCCATCGTCTTTCAGCTTGGTTTTCTCTAGGAACGCGTTGAAGTTGAGGACAACGTTGGCCATTTGATCTAGAAGACATATTGTAAAGATTTTAGACTAAGTTCATGATAACTAAGTTCATCTAATCAAATTATTCAATGAACTCCCACTTAGATAGACATCCCTCTAGTCATCTAAGTATAACATGATCCGAGTTGACTAGGCCGTGTCCGATCATCACGTGAGACGGACTAGTCAACATCGGTGAACATCTTCATGTTGATCGTATCTTCTATATGACTCCTGCTCGACCTTTCGGTCTTCTGTGTTCCGAGGCCATGTCTGTACATGCTAGGCTCGTCAAGTCAACCTAAGTGTATTGCGTGTGTAAATCTGTCTTACACCCGTTGTATGTGAACGTTGGAATCTATCACACCCGATCATCACGTGGTGCTTCGAAACAACGAACTGTCGCAACAGCGCACAGTTAGGGGGAACACTTTCTTGAAATTATTATGAGGGATCATCTTATTTACTACCGTCGTTCTAAGTAAACAAGATGCAAAAACATGATAAACATCACATGCAATCAAATAATAGTGACATGATATGGCCAATATCATATAGCTCCTTTGATCTCCATCTTGGGGCTCCATGATCATCTTGTCACCGGCATGACACCATGATCTCCATCATCATGATCTCCATCATCGTGTCTCTATGAAGTTGCTCACCAACTATTAATTCTACTACTATGGCTAACACGTTTAGCAATAAAGTAAAGTAATTTACATGGCGTTTCTCAATGACACGCGGGTCATACAAAAAATAAAGACAACTCCTATGGCTCCTGCCGGTTGTCATACTCATCGACATGCAAGTCATGATTCCTATTACAAGAACATGATCAATCTCATACATCACATATATCATTCATCATTCATCACAACCTTTGGCCATATCACATCACAAAACACTTGCTGCAAAAACAAGTTAGACGTCCTCTAATTGTTGTTGCAAGTTTTTACGTGGCTGCTATAGGTTTCTAGCAAGAACGTTTCTTACCTACGCCAAAACCACAACGTGAATTGCCAATTTCAATTTACCCTTCATAAGGACCCTGTTCATCGAATCCGATCCGACTAAAGTGGGAGAGACAGACACCCGCCAGCCACCTTATGCAACTAGTGCATGTCAGTCGGTGGAACCGGTCTCACGTAAGCGTATGTGGAAGGTTGGTCCGGGCCGCTTCATCCCACGATGCCGCCGAATCAAGATAAGACTATTAATGGCAAGCAAATTGACAATATCGACGCCCACAACTACTTTGTGTTCTACTCGTGCATAGTAACTACGCATAGACCTAGCTCATGATGCCACCGTTGGAGAACGTTGCAGAAAACAAAAAAATTCCTACGTTTCACCAAGATCAATCTATGTAGTCAACTAGCAACGAGAGGAGAGTGCATCTACATACCCTTGTAGATCGCGAGCGGAAGCGTTCAAGAGAACGGGGATGATGGAGTCGTACTCGCCGTGATCCAAATCACCGATGACCAAGTGCCAAACGGACGGCACCTCCGCGTTCAACACACGTACGGAGCGGATGACGTCTCCTCCTTCTTGATCCAGCAAGGGGGAAGGAGAGGTTGATGAAGATCCAGCAGCACGACGGCGTGGTGGTGGATGCAGCAGTGATCGCAGCAGGGCTTCGCCGAACTTCTGAGAGAGGGAGAGGTGTAGCAGGGGAGAGGGAGGCGCCAAGACTTGAGGTGCGGCTGCCCTCCCTCCCCCCTTTATATAGGCCCCCTGGGGGGGCGCCGGCCCTAGGAGATGGGATCTCCTTGGGGGGGGCGGCGACGGCCAAGGGGGGTGGAGTGTCCCCCAAGTCAAGTGGAGGCGCCCCCCACCCTAGGGTTTCCAACCCTAGGCGCAGGGGGGCCCAAGAGGGGGGCACACCAGCCCACTATGGGCTGGTTCCCCTCCCCACTTCAGCCCATGGGGCCCTCCGGGATGGGTGGCCCCACCCGGTGGACCCCCGGGACCCATCCGGTGGTCCCGGTACAATACCGGTGACCCCGAATCTTTCCCGATGGCCGAAACTACACTTCCTATATATAATTCTTCACCTCTGGACCATTTCGGAACTCCTCGTGACGTCCAGGATCTCATCCGGGACTCCGAACAACTTTCGGATTACTGCATACTCATATCTCTACAACCCTAGCGTCACCGAACTTTAAGTGTGTAGACCCTACGGGTTCGGGAGACACGTAGACATGACCGAGACGGCTCTCCGGCCAATAACCAACAGCGGGATCTGGATACCCATGTTGGCTCCCACATGCTCCTCGATGATCTCATCGGATGAACCACGATGTCGAGGACTTAATCAATCCCGTATTCAATTCCCTTTGTCAATCGGTACGTTACTTGCCCGAGACTCGATCGTCGGTATCCCAATACCTTGTTCAGTCTCGTTACCGGCAAGTCACTTTACTCGTACCGTAATGCATGATCCCGTGATCAACCACTTGATCACATTGAGCTCATTATGATGATGCATTACCGAGTGGGCCCAGAGATACCTCTCCGTCATACGGAGTGACAAATCCCAGTCTCGACTCGTGCCAACCCGACAGACACTGTCGGAGACACCTGTAATGTACCTTTATAGTCACCCAGTTATGTTGTGACGTTTGGCACACCCAAAGCACTCCTACGGTATCCGGGAGTTGCAAAATATCATGGTCTAAGGAAATGATACTTGACATTCAGAAAAACTACAACAAACGAACTACACGATCTTTGAGCTAAGCTTAGGATTGGGTCTTGTCCATCACATCATTCTCCTAATGATGTGATCCCGTTATCAATGACATCCCCATGTCCATAGCCAGGAAACCATGACTATCTGTTGATCAACGAGCTAGTCAACTAGAGGCTCACTAGGGACACATTGTGGTCTATGTATTCACACATGTATTACGATTCCGGATAATACAATTATAGCATGAATAATAGACAATTATCATGAACAAGGAAATACAATAATCATTTTATTATTGCCTCTAGGGCATATTTCCAACATCCGGCACACCGGTTTTCTCCGAAATCACCCGGAACACTTCCAGTGTCCGAATATAGCCGTCCAATATATCAATCTTTATGTCTCGGCCATTTTGAGACTCCTCGTCATGTCCGTGATCATATCCAGGACTCCGAACAAACTTCAGTACATCAAAATATATAAACTCATAATGAAACTGTCATCGTAACGTTAAGCGTGCGGACCCTACGGGTTCGAGAACAATGTAGACATGACCGAGACATGTCTCCGGTCAATAACCAATAGCGGAACCTGGATGCTCATATTGGCTCCCACATATTCTACGAAGATCTTTATCGATCAGACCGCATAACAACATACTTTGTTCCGTTTGTCATCGGTATGTTACTTGCCCGAGATTCGATCGTCGGTATCTCAATACCTAGTTCAATCTCGTTACCGGCAAGTCTCTTTACTCGTTTCATAATACATCATCTTGCAACTAACCCATTAGTTGAAATGCTTGCAAGGCTTATGTGATGTGCATTACCGAGAGGGCCCAGAGATACCTCTCCGACAATCGGAGTGACAAATCCTAATCTCGAAATACGCCAACCCAACATGTACCTTTGGAGACACCTGTAGAGCTCCTTTATAATCACCCAGTTACGTTGTGATGTTTGGTAGCACACAAAGTGTTCCTCAGGCAAACGGGAGTTGCATTATCTCATAGTCATAGGAACATGTATAAGTCATGAAGAAAGCAATAGCAACATACTAAACGATCGGGTGCTAAGCTAATGGAATGGGTCATGTCAATCACATCATTCTCCTAATGATGTGATCCCGTTAATCAAATGACAACACATGTCTATGGTTAGGAAACATAACCATCTTCGATTAACGAGCTAGTCAAGTAGAGGCACACTAGTGACGTTTAGTTTGTCTATGTATTCACACAAGTATTATGTTTCCGGATAATACAATTCTAGCATGAATAATAAACTTTTATCATGATATAAGGAAATAAATAATAACTTTATTATTGCCTCTAGGGCATATTTCCTTCAGTCTCCCACTTGCACTAGATTCAATAATCTAGATTACACAGTAATGATTCTAACACCCATGGAGCTTTGGTGCTGATCATGTTTTGCTCGTGGAAGAGGCTTAGTCAACGGGTCTGCTACATTCAGATCCGTATGTATCTTGCAAATCTCTATGTCTCCCACCTGGACTAGATCCCGGATGGAATTGAAGCGTCTCTTGATGTGCTTGGTTCTCTTGTGAAATCTGGATTCCTTTGCCAAGGCAATTGCACCAGTATTGTCACAACAGATTTTCATTGGACCCGATGCACTAGGTATGACACCTAGATCGGATATGAACTCTTTCATCCAGACTCCTTCGTTTGCTGCTTCCGAAGCAGCTATGTACTCCGCTTCACATGTAGATCCCGCCACAACTCTTTGTTTAGAACTGCACCAACTGACAGCTCCACCGTTTAATGTAAACACGTATCCGGTTTGCGATTTAGAATCATCCGGATCAGTGTCAAAGCTTGCATCAACGTAACCATTTACGATGAGCTCTTTGTCACCTCCATATATGAGAAACATATCCTTAGTCCTTTTCAGGTATTTCAGGATGTTCTTGACCGTTGTCCGGTGATCCACTCCTGGATTACTTTGGTACCTCCCTGCTAGACTTATAACAAGACATACATCAGGTCTGGTACACAACATTGCATACATGATAGAGCCTATGGCTGAAGCATAGGGAACATCTTTCATTTTCTCTCTATCTTCTGCAGTGGTCGGGCATTGAGTCTTACTCAATTTCACACCTTCTAACACAGGCAAGAATCCTTTCTTTGCTTGATCCATTTTGAACTTCTTCAAAACTTTGTCAAGGTATGTGCTTTGTGAAAGTCCAATTAAGCGTCTTGATCTATCTCTATAGATCTTAATGCCCAATATGTAAGCAGCTTCACCGAGGTCTTTCATTGAAAAACTCTTATTCAAGTATCCCTTTATGCTATCCAGAAATTCTATATCATTTCCGATTAGTAATATGTCATCTACATATAATATCAGAAATGCTACAGAGCTCCCACTCACTTTCTTGTAAATACAGGCTTCTCCAAAAGTCTGTACAAAACCAAATGCTTTGATCACATTATCAAAGCGTTTATTCCAACTCCGAGAGGCTTGCACCAGTCCATAAATGGATCGCTGGAGCTTGCACACTTTGTTAGCTCCCTTTGGATCGACAAAACCTTCTGGCTGCATCATATACAACTCTTCTTCCAGAAATCCATTCAGGAATGCAGTTTTTGACATCCATCTGCCAAATTTCATAATCATAAAATGCGGCAATTGCTAACATGATTCGGACAGACTTAAGCATCGCTATGGGTGAGAAGGTCTCATCGTAGTCAATCCCTTGAACTTGTCGAAAACCTTTTGCGACAAGTTGAGCTTTGTAGACAGTAACATTACCGTCAGCGTCAGTCTTCTTCTTGAAGATCCATTTATTCTCAATTGCTTGCCGATCTTTGGGCAAGTCAATCGAAGTCCACACTTTGTTCTCATACATGGATCCCATCTCAGATTTCATGGCTTCAAGCCATTTTGCGAAATCTGGGCTCACCATCGCTTCTCCATAGTTCGTAGGTTCATCATGATCTAGTAGCATGACTTCTAGAACAGGATTACCGTACCACTCTGGTGCGGATCTTACTCTGGTTGATCTACGAGGTTTAGTAGTATCTTGTTCTTAAGTTTCATGATCATCATCATTAGCTTCCTCACTAATTGGTGTAGGTGTCACAGAAACCGGTTTCTGTGATGTACTACTTTCCAATAAGGGAGCAGGTACAGTTACCTCATCAAGTTCTACTTTCCTCCCACTCACTTCTTTCGAGAGAAACTCCTTCTCTAGAAAGTTTCCGAATTTAGCAATAAAAGTCTTGCCTTCGGATCTGTGATAGAAGGTGTATCCAATAGTTTCCTTTGGATATCATATGAAGACACATTTCTCTGATTTGGGTTTGAGCTTATCAGGTTGAAGCGTTTTCACATAAGCATCGCAGCCCCAAACTTTCAGAAACGACAACTTTGGTTTCTTGCCAAACCACAGTTCATAAGGTGTCGTCTCAAAGGATTTTGATGGTGCCCTATTTAACGTGAATGCGGCCGTCTCTAAAGCATAACCCCAAAATGATAGCGGTAAATCAGTAAGAGACATCATAGATCGCACCATATCTAGTAAAGTACGATTACGACGTTCGGACACACCATTACGCTGTGGTGTTCCGGGAGGCGTGAGTTGCGAAACTATTCCGTATTGTTTCAAATGTACACCAAACTCGTAACTCAAATATTCTCCTCCACGATCAGATCGTAGGAATTTTATTTTCTTGTTATGATGATTTTCAACTTCACTCTGAAATTCTTTGAACTTTTCAAATGTTTCAGACTTATGTTTCATTAAGTAGATATACCCATATCTGCTTAAGTCATCTGTGAAGGTGAGAAAATAACGATATCCGCCACGAGCCTCAACATTCATCGGACCACATACATCTGTATGTATGATTTCCAACAAATGTGTTGCTCTCTCCATAGTACCGGAGAATGGTGTTTTGGTCATCTTGCCCATAAGGCACGGTTCACAAGTACCAAGTGATGTGTTTTGGTCATCTTGCCCATAAGGCACGGTTCACAAGTACAAAGTGATTCATAATCAAGTGGTTCCAAAAGTCCATCAGTATGGAGTTTCTTCATGCGCTTTACACCGATATGACCTAAACGGCAGTGCCATAAATAAGTTGCACTATCATTATCAACTCTGCATCTTTTGGCTTCAACATTATGAATATGTGTGTCACTACTATCGAGATTTAATAAGAATAGACCACTCTTCAAGGGTGCATGACCATAAAAGATATTACTCGTATAAATAGAACAACCATTATTCTCTGATTTAAATGAATAACCGTCTCGCATCAAACAAGATCCAGATATAATGTTCATGCTCAACGCTGGCACCAAATAACAATTATTTAGGTATAATACTAATCCCGAAGGTAGATGTAGAGGTAGCATGCCGACCGCGATCACATCGACTTTGGAACCATTTCCCACGCGCATCGTCACCTCGTCCTTAGCCAATCTTCGCTTAATCCGCAGTCCCTGTTTCGAGTTGCAAATATTAGCAACAGAACCAGTATCAAATACCCAGGTGCTACTGCGAGCATTAGTAAGGTACACATCAATAACATGTATATCATATATACCTTTGTTCACCTTGCCATCCTTCTTATCCGCCAAATACTTGGGGCAATTCCGCTTCCAGTGACCAGTCTGCTTGCAGTAGAAGCACTCAGTTTCAGGCTTAGGTCCAAATTTGGGTTTCTTCTCCTGAGCAGCAACTTGCTTGCTGTTGTTTTTGAAGTTCCCCTTCTTCTTCCCTTTGCCCTTTTTCTTGGAACTAGTGGTCTTGTTGACCATCAACACTTGATGCTCCTTCTTGATTTCTACCTCCGCAGCTTTCAGCATTGCGAAGAGCTCGGAAATTGTCTTATTCATCCCTTGCATATTATAGTTCATCACGAAGCTCTTGTAGCTAGGTGGAAGTGATTGGAGAATTCTGTTAATGACGCAATCATCTGGAAGATTAACTCCCAATTGAATCAAGTGATTATTATACCCAGACATTTTGAGTATATGCTCACTGACAGAACTGTTCTCCTCCATCTTGCAGCTATAGAACTTATTGGAGACTTCATATCTCTCAATCCGGGCATTTGCTTGAAATATTAACTTCAATTCCTGGAACATCTCATATGCTCCATGACGTTCAAAACATCGTTGAAGTCCCGATTCTAAGCTGTAAAGCATGGCACACTGAACTATCGAGTAGTCATCAGCTTTGCTCTGCCAGACGTTCATAACATCTGGTGTTGCTCCAGCAGCAGGCCTGACACCCAGCGGTGCTTCCAGGATGTAATTCTTCTGTGCAGCAATGAGGATAATCCTCAAGTTACGGACCCAGTCCGTGTAATTTCTATCATCATATTTCAACTTTGCTTTCTCAAGGAACGCATTAAAATTCAACGGAACAACAGCATGGGCCATCTATCTACAATCAAACATAGACAAGCAAGATACTATCAAGTACTAAGTTCATGATAAATTTAAGTTTAATTAATCATATTACTAAAGAACTCCCACTTAGATAGACATCCCTCTAATCCTCTACGTGATCACGTGATCCAAATCAACTAAACCATGTCCGATCATCACGTGAGATGGAGTAGCTTCATTGGTGAACATCACTATGTTGATCATATCTACTATATGATTCACGCTCGACCTTTCGGTCTCCGTGTTTTGAGGCCATATCTATATATGCTTGGCTCGTCAAGTATAACCTGAGTATTCCGCGTGTGCAACTGTTTTGCACCTGTTGTATTTGAACGTAGAGCCTATCACACCCGATGTAACACCCCGGATGTAACTTTCCCTATTTGTACTCCAACTCTTGCCGTTTCCGGCGTTAAGTTATCTTATTTTCTCGGGTTCGGGTTTTTGTCTCCGTGTGTTGTTGTCATTGTCATGCATCTCATTCATGTCATCATGTGCATTGCATTTGCATACGTGTTCGTCTCATGCATTCGAGCATTTTCCCCGTTGTCCGTTTTGCATTCCGGCGCTTCGTTCTCCTCCGGTGGTCAATTCTAGCTTTCTTTCGTGTGTGGGGATTAAACATTTCCGGATTGGACCGAGACTTGTCAAGCGGCCTTGGTTTACTACCGGTAGACCGCCTGTCAAGTTTCGTACCATTTGGACTTCGTTTGGTACTCCAACGGTTAACCGAGGGACCGAAAAGGCCTCGTGTGTGTTGCAGCCCAACACCCTTCCAATTTGGCCCAAAACCCACCAAACTCTGCTCCATCACCTAGAGCGTTCGATCACGATCGCGTGGCCGAAAAACGCACCTCATTTGGACTCTCCTAGCTCCCTCTATGCCTATTTATACACCCCCCTGCAAAAATTCACGGATCCCCTCTCCCAAACCCTAGAAATCAGATCCCCGCCGCCGCCGGACATGTCCGACCCGCGCCGGACAACGTCCGGATCCGCCTCCACCTTCGCCGCCTGCCACGTGGCCTTCCGCCGCCGCTCCGGCCCGGGAGGCCCGGATCGGGCCCCCGCGAGCCCGAAGCCTCCGCCGCCCAGCGCCGCGCCCCCTCCGCCCTCGTCCTCGCGCCCGGTGGCCGGCGCTGCCGCCCCGCCATCTCCGGCCGCCGGAGCTCCGGTCGCCTGAGCCGCCGGCGTTCCCCGCCGCCTCCACGCGCCACCACCGCGCCACCGCGGCCGCCCCGCGTCTCCACCGGCCGGCGCCGCCCGACCCCGGCCTCTCCTCTCCTTCCCCGGCGAGTCCCTCCTACTCTGGCCACCACCGCGGCCATTGCCGGCCATCGGACCTCGGGACGCGTGCCTGCTACAGTAACCTCTCAGATCTGAGATCTGGTAAACCCTAGCGGTTGACTTTTTCCCCTCTCCTCCTAATTTTTATGCATACTTTGACCTGTGATATCTCCGCATCCATAGCTCCGATTTGGGCATATAGTATATCAAAATGTTCGTCTCGATGAGTACATCATTTCATTCCATTGCATCATTTTCATTTGAGTGCATCTTGATGCCCGAAATGCTGTTAGAAGGAGGCTTCGTGAGTTAATTGTCAGATCTGCTAGTTCATCTCAGACTTTTGTCATTTTTGCCATGATTTTTGTGTGCATGATATGCCTGTGAGTCCTACATATGTTTTGTTAAGGATTTTGTTATATTTCCAGAGGTGCAACCCATGCATTTTTGTGATGTGTGTGGTGACTTGTGCAAGCTTGCAAAGTGAGGCACCCGGTAAATCTGTTTTCAGGGACTTAGTAGTTTTCACTGTCTGGGATTATTTAGTTCATGATTCCATATGTTCTAGTTGTTTCCTAGTGATCCGTGCCTCTTTTGAGGATGATCAGTAAGGGAGTTTTGTTAATGTTGTAGTGCTCTATCGATCCATGTCTTTGTTTGCAATTATGGAGCACCCTAGCTTGAGTCAATCGAGCTCTACTTTTGCTTCGTTGCGAATCTGGGCAGATCGTCAACTTGTTTGCGATTTTGCCGATGTTATTGTAGTTGATCCGTGCATGCTATGCCATTGTTCTTGCCATGTATAGCTTGTATTTTGTGCCTTCTTAAGGGATGTATGCTTGTCTTGCCATGACTTGCACCGTAGTGAGTGCATCGAGCTCGTAAACATGCCTTCGTGAGTTATGTTTCAGCATGTCCCAGTTTTCACTAAGTCTGAAGACTGATTATGTTTTTGCTATGTTCGTGTGCTTGTTAGTATATTTTGTGATCCCTTTTGGCTCAAGGTCAGTAAGGGACTTTTGTTAAGCTTGTTGAGTAGCTCCATGCCATGTCTTTCTTTGTCATGTTCAGGTCCTGTAGCATGTTGTTTTGTTGCTCCGAAGAGGGCTATATGATCTGAAATTCCAGACAAGTGTTAATTTCACCAAGTCTGAGATCTGTTTTACCATTTGCGTTTTTGCCATGCTTGTTTGAACCTCCTAATGGATGAATTGGCCGTAGCTCAGTGCTAGATTTTTGTTAAGCATCTTGTGTGCATCCCTGACATGTATTTTGTTGTCATGTTTGGTGGCTGTAGCATGTTCATCTCATTGCATTTAGATGCCTACTTGCTGTAAATCGCAGACCGACGTCATTTTTGAATCGCTTGCCATTTCCAGAACGTAACTCCGATTCCGACGTTCTTTATATCGTTTTCAAGCGATTTCATCTCATATTTCCAGTGGCACCCTTGGAATTCCAAGTTGAGGCCAGCTTCATGCATTTCCTGTCATATCTTGCATTTTGCATCCCGCATCGCATCCCGCATAGCATATCATCTTTGCATCGTGTTGTTTGAGTTTGCACGTGGTTGATTGTATACTTGTTGCTTGTTTGTCTTGTTTGGGTAGAGCCGGGAGACGAGTTCGCTAACGAGGATCCCGTTGAGTTTGCTTTCGAGGATCCAGTCAACTCTGACTACTGTGCAGGCAAGATGATCATACCCTCGAAATCACTACTATCTTTGCTATGCTAGTTTGCTCGCTCTTTTGCTATGCCATTGCTACGATTCCTACCACTTGCTTGAAAGCCTCCCAAATTGCCATGTCAAACCTCTAACCCACCATTGTCCTAGCAAACCGTTGATTGGCTATGTTACCGCTTTGCTCAGCCCCTCTTATAGCGTTGCTACTTGCAAGTGAAGTTTGGAGGCCGTTCCTTGTTGGAACATTTATTTACTTGTTGGGGATATCATTATATTGCCATGTTATCTTAATGTATCTATATACTTGGTAAAAGGGTGGAAGGCTCGGCCTCTCGCCTAGTGTTTTGTTCCACTCTTGCCGCCCTAGTTTCCGTCATATCGGTGTTATGTTCCCGGATTTTGCGTTCCTTACACGGTTGGGTTATAATGGGAACCCCTTGATAGTTCGCCTTGATTAAAACTTTTCCAGAAATGCCCAACCTTGGTTTTACCATTTGCCACCTAGCCTTTTCTTTCCCTTGGGTTCTACAGACTCAAGGGTCATCTTATTTTACCCCCCGGGCCAGTGCTCCTCTGAGTATTGGTCCAAACCGTCAGCCGCCGGTGGCTACCAGGGGCAACTCTGGGCTGGCCTACCGGAAGTTTAGACAATCTGAGTGTGCCCTGAGAAAGAGATATGTGCAGCTCCTATCGGGATTTGTCAGCACATTCGGGCGGTGTTGCTGGTCTTGTTTTAACCTGTCGAAGTGTCTTGAGTTACCGAGATACCGAGTCTGATCGGAATGTCTTGGGAGGAGGTCTATTCCTTCGTTGACCGTGAGAGCTTGTCATGGGCTAAGTTGGGACTCCCCTGCAGGGATTGAACTTTCGAAAGCCGTGCCCACGGTTATGGGCAGATGGGAATTTGTTAATGTCCGGTTGTAGATAACTTGAACCTTAATTAATTAAAATGAATCAACTGAGTGTGTTACCGTGATGGCCTCTTCTTGGCGGAGTCCGGGAAGTGGACACGGTGTTGGAGTAATGTTTGCGCAGGTTGCTCTCTAGTTTCTCGCTCGTGCTTTGCCTCCTCTTCTCGCTCTCTTTTGCGAATAAGTTAGCCACCAAATTTGCTAGCCGCTTGCCGCAGCTCCACTCATATTTTACCTTGCCACACCTATAAGCTTAAATAGTCTTGATCGCGAGGGTGCGAGATTGCTGAGTCCTTGTGGCTCACAGATTACTATTACACCAGATGCAGGGCCTGATGATTCTGCTCCAGGAGACGCGTATGAGCTCAAGTGGGAGTTCGATGAGGACTCTCAACGTTACTACGTTTCCTTTCCCGATGATCAGTAGTGGTGCCCAGTTGGGGGTGATTGGGACCGTTGTCGCATGTTGGGTTCTCTTTATTTTGGCGCCGTAGTCGGGCCATGAGTGTGTTGGATGATGTAATGTTATTTATGTACTTGATTGACGTGGCGAGTGTAAGCCAACTATGTTATCTCCCCTTTTATTATTATTACATGGGATGTTGTGAAGATTGCCTAACTTGCGACATATGCCTTCAATGCGATTATGTCTCTAAGTCGTGCCTCGACACGTGGGAGCTATAGTCGCATCGAGGGTGTTACACCCGATCATCACGTGGTGTCTCAGCACGAAGAACTTTCGCAACGGTGCATACTCAGGGAGAACACTTCTTGATAATTAGCGAGAGATCATCTTAAAATGCTACCGTCAATCAAAGCAAGATAAGATGCATAAAAGATAAACATCATATGCAATCAATATAAGTGATATGATATGTCCATCATTATCTTGTGCTTGCGATCTCCATCTTCGAAGCACCGTCATGATCACCATCATCATCGGCCCGACACCTTGATCTCCATCGTAGCATCGTTGTCGTCTCGCCAATCTTATGCTTCTACGACTATCGCTACCGCTTAGTGATAAAGTAAAGCATTACAGGGCGATTGCATTGCATACAATAAAGCGACAACCATATGGCTCCTCCCAGTTGCCGATAACTCGGTTACAAAACATGATCATCTCATACAATAAAATTTAGCATCATGTATTGACCATATCACGTCACAACATGCCCTGCAAAAACAAGTTAGACGTCCTCTACTTTGTTGTTGCAAGTTTTACGTGGCTGCTACGGGCTTTAAGCAAGAACCAATCTTACCTACGCATCAAAAACCACAACGATAGTTTGTCAAGTTGGTGCTGTTTTAACCTTCGCAAGGACCGGGCGTAGTCACACTCGGTTCAACTAAAGTTGGAGAAACTGACACCCGCCATCCACCTGTGTGCAAAGCACGTCGGTAGAACCAGTCTCGCGTAAGTGTACGCGTAATATCGGTCCGGGCCGCTTCATCCAACAATACCGCTGAACCAAAGTATGAAATGCTGGTAAGCAGTATGACTTATATCGCCCACAACTCACTTGTGTTCTACTCGTGCACAACATCAACGCATAAAACCTAGGCTCGGATGCCATTGTTGGGGAACGTAGTAATTTCAAAAAATTCCTACGCACATGCAAGATCATGGTGATGCATAGCAACAAGAGGGGAGAGTGTTGTCTACGTACCCTCGTAGACCGACAGCGGAAGCGTTATGACAACGCGGTTGATGTAGTCGTACGTCTTCATGCCCCGACCGATCAAGCACCAAAACTACGGCACCTCCGAGTTTTAGCACACATTCAGCTCGATGACGATCCCCGGACTCCGAACCAGCAAAGTGTCAGGGAAGAGTTCCGTCAGCACGACGGCGTGGTGACGATCTTGATGTTCTACCGTTGCAGGGATTCGCCTAAGCACCGCTACAATATTATCGAGGAGTATGGTGGAAGGGGGCACCGCACACGGCTAAGAAAACGATCACGAGGATCAACTTGTGTGTCTAGAGGTGCCCCCCTGCCCCCGTATATAAAGGAGCAAGGGGGAGGCCGGCCGGCCCTTGGGCGCGCCAAGGAGGAGGAGTCCTCCTCCTAGTAGGAGTAGGACTCCCCTCTTTCCTACTCCTACTAGGAGGGGGAAAGGAAGGGGGAGAGGGAGAAGGAAAGGGGGGCGCCGCCCCCCTCTCCTAGTCCAATTCGGACCAGAGGGGGAGGGGGCGCGCGGCCCACCCTGGCCGCCCCTCTCTCTCTCCACTAGGGCCCATAAGGCCCATTACTTCTCCCGGGGGGGTTCCGGTAACCCTCCGGCACTCCGGTTTTCTCCGAAATCACCCGGAACACTTCCGGTGTCCGAATATAGCCGTCCAATATATCAATATTTATGTCTCGACCATTTCGAGACTCCTCGTCATGTCTGTGATCATATCCGGGACTCCGAACAAACTTCGGTACATCAAAATATATAAACTCATAATGAAACTGTCATCGTAACGTTAAGCGTGTGGACCCTACGGGTTCGAGAACAATGTAGACATGACCGAGACATGTCTCCGGTCAATAACCAATAGCGGAACCTGGATGCTCATATTGGCTCCCACATATTCTACGAAGATCTTTATCGGTCAGACCGCATAACAACATAGTTTGTTCCATTTGTCATCGGTATGTTACTTGCCCGAGATTCGATCGTCGGTATCTCAATACCTAGTTCAATCTCGTTACCGGCAAGTCTCTTTACTCGTTTCGTAATACATCATCTCGCAACTAACCCATTAGTTGAAATGCTTGCAAGGCTTATGTGATGTGCATTACCGAGAGGGCCCAGAGATACCTCTCCGACAATCGGAGTGACAAATCCTAATCTCGAAATACGCCAACCCAACATGTACCTTTGGAGACACCTGTAGAGATCCTTTATAATCACCCAGTTACGTTGTGATGTTTGGTAGCACATAAAGTGTTCCTCCGGCAAACGGGAGTTGCATAATCTCATAGTCATAGGAACATGTATTAGTCATGAAGAAAGCAATAGCAACATACTAAACGATCGGGTGCTAAGCTAATGGAATGGGTCATGTCAATCATATCATTCTCCTAATGATGTGATCCCATTAATCAAATGACAACACATGTCTATGGTTAGGAAACATAACCATCTTCGATTAACGAGCTAGTCAAGTAGAGGCACACTAGTGACGTTTAGTTTGTCTATGTATTCACACAAGTATTATGTTTCCGGATAATACAATTCTAGCATGAATAATAAACTTTTATCATGATATAAGGAAATAAATAATAACTTTATTATTGCCTCTAGGGCATATTTCCTTCAGGTCTAATGGAGTCGAACGTCGGCCACACCTGACTCTGACCACCCGGTCGCACTCAAAACCCTCATCCATGCCTGCGACGATAAGGGCCATCAGTTGGACAACTTAGTCTCGGTACGGGTCTTGACTTGCCATGACATACTTTGGACACATCCCCCACTTCATCACATCATGAGAAAATCGTAACAGGTGTCATCCATGACTATGTTTAATATCAAGATTAGATACCACACACAAGTATAAGGTTGTGAGAGTAAGACCTCATAGTCATGCCTATTCAATATCATTGTTTATTTCCAAAAAAGGTTGTTAAAGGTCCGGTTAGAAACCAAGAATTTAATTCGAGACCAATTACATTTTTGACTCTTTGTCGTTGTGCATATCCTTTCGTGGGTTCGATACCTAGGGTCACTTCTTGGTAAACAGTTATGGGAACCTTATGCTATCCAAACCGGATCTCAAAGGGCATCACCTACTAGGTTGTAGTGCGGCTGACTCGATGGGCCTTTTCTTTTCTTTTTTTTCATGTATTTTCTATTTTATTTTCTAACACATGATTTGAATTGATCTAAATTCACTCCATTTCAAATCCTTTGAGCAGAAGAATTCTCAAACATAAACCAGGGCATATATATCTTAGGTAATATTTCGAGCCCATATGCATGTTTTAAAATTTTATTTTCATGCAAGGTTTCTATAGTGCTATTAAATAAATCCCAAATTGGACTTAGGGTTTATATAATAGTCAAATAAATTCCAAAACAGCCACAACGCAATGAATTCATGGTATGCGCATGATGGGAACGAAGCATGGAAATCAAAAAATTCCCTATGAAACACCCAAGATCTAATCTAGGAGATGCATAGCTACAAGAAGAGAGCATGTCTGCATAACCTTGTAGATTGAAAAGCGTTCGCATCGTAATGCGATTGATGTAGTCGTACTCTTCACGATCCAATCACGATCCAATCCGATCTAGTGCCGAACAGACGTCACCTCCGAGATTAGCACACGTTCAGCTCAATGGCGTCCTCTCCTTCTTGATCCAGCAAGCGAGGGAGAGGAGGTAGATGAGATCGGAACCAGCACAACGGTATGGTGGTGGTGGTAGCAAAGGAATTTCGGCAAGGTTTCGCCAAGCGTTTGCGCGAGGTGGAGGAGGTGTAACGGGAGGGAGACGGGCAAGGTTCCAAGGGGTCCTGCCCCCAACGTCCCCACCTTTATATAGGCGTGGAGGGGGCTGGTGGCTTGCCCTCCAAGGCCCTAGGGTCGTTGGCCACAGGGGGAGGAAGGAAATCCCTCTTTTCCTTCCCCACTGATCGCTATCCCCCTTTTTAGGGATCCTGATCTTATCCCTTCGGGATATGTTACTATTCCTTTTAAGGGAGGATCTTGGTGCGCCTAGACTAGGGTGTGGGGCTTTTCCCCACTACACACATTATGTGGGTCCCCTCATGCAGGTGGGCCCCACTTCGGAACCTTCTAGAACCTTCCTGGTACAATACCGAACAAACCAAAATATTTTTCGGAACCCTGAATATGACTTTCCATATATAAATCTTTACCTCCGGACCATTCCGGAGATCCTCGTGATGTCCCGGATCCCTTCCGGGACTACGAACAACCTTTGGACTATCCACTATTAATATCTCAATACTACCCTAGCGCTACCTAACGTTAAGCGTGCGACCCTATGGGTTCGGAATATGCAGACATGATCTAGACTCCTCTCTGGTCAATAATGAATAGCGGGGCCTGGATGCCCATATTGATTCCTACATATTTGACGAAGATCAGTATCGGTTGAACCATGATCTCAAGGATTCAGTCAATCCCGTTGCAATTCCCTTTGTCCGGCGATATACTTGCCCGAGATTCGATCGTCGGTATCTCCATACCTAGTTCAATCTCATTATCGGCAAGTCTCTTTAATCATTCCGTAATACAAGTCCTCGTGACCAAACTCATTACTCACATGAAGCTTCTTATGATGTTGTATTACCGAGAAGGCCTAGAGTTATCTCTCCGACACACGGAGTGCCAAATCCCAGTCTCGATCCATGCAACCCCACACACACCTTCGGAGATACCTGTAGAGCACCTTTATAATCACCCAGTTATGAAGTGAAGTTTGATAGCACACAAAGTATTCCTCTAGTATCCAAAAGTGGCGTGATCTCATGGTCTAAGGAACTGATACTTGACATGACAAAAGTTGTAGCAAATAGCTAAACGATGTGATGCTAACCTTATGGTTCGGTCTGTCCATCACATCATTGTCCTAATGATGTGATCCCGTTACCAAATGACAACTCATGTCTATGGTAAGAAACATTAACCATCTTTGATCAACGAGCTAGTCTAGTAGAGGCTTAGTAGGGACATGCTGTAGTTTATGTATTCACACATGTATTTAAGTTTCCGGTCAATACAATTCTAGCATGAATAATAAACATTTATCATGAACGAGAAATATGATAATAAAATTTTTATTATTACATCTAGGGCATATTTCCAACAGTCTCCCACTTGCACTAGAGTCAATAATCTAGTTCACATCGCCATATGATTAACACCCAATGAGTTCTGGGGTTTGATCATGTTTTTCTTGTGAGAAAGGTTTTAGTCAACGGGTTTGCAACATTCAGATTCGTGCGTACTTTGAAAATCTCTATGTCATATTGTAGATGCTGCAACCACGCTCCATTTGGAGTTATTCCAAATGACTGCTCTACTATATGTATCCGGTTTGCAACTCAGAGTCATCCGGATCGGTGTCAAAGCTTGCATCGACGTAATCCTTCACGACGAACTCTTTATCACCTCCATAATTGAGAAACATTTCCTTAGTCCTCTTTAGGCACCTGATAATTTTGACCGTTGTCCAGTGATCCACTCCTGGATCACTCTTGTACCCCCTGCCAGACTAATGGCAAGGCACACATTAGGTCTGGTACGCATCATGGCATACATTATAGAGCCTATGGCTGAGGCACAGGGGATGACTTTCATCCTTTCTCTTTCTTCTGCCGTGGTCGGGCTTTGAGTCTGACTCAACTTCACACCTTGCAACACAGGCAAGAACCCCTTCTTTGACTGGTCCATTTTGAACTTCTTCAAAATCTTGTCAAGGTATGTGCTTTGTGAAAGTACTATTAGGAGTCTTGATCTATGTCTATAGATCTTAATGCCCAGGTCTTTCATTTAAAAACTCTTGTTCAAAGAAGCTTTTATGATTTCCAGAAATTCTATATCATTTCCAGTCAACAATATGTCATCCACATATAATATTAGAAATGCAACAGAGCTCCCACTCACTTTCTTGTAAACACAAGCTTCTCCATAAGTTTGTATAAAACCATACATGCCACGCCTCAAGAACCAAGCAGCTAATGATTTAGCCAAGATGGGTTCAACTCGGAAAACAGTGCCCAAGAATGTTGTGACACCCATGATGTGGTTATATCTCCCACGTGTCGAGGCACGACTTAGAGGCTTAACCGCATGGTGGTATTGTCGCAAGAGGGGTAATCTTCACACAATCCCATTTACTGAATAAGAAAGGGATAAAGAGTTGGCTTACAATCGCCACTTCACACAAATAACAAGTAAAACATACATTAACCAGAGTACAATCAAGGCCCTACTATGGAACCAAAATAAAAGAAGACAACCCCAAATGCTAGATCCCCGATCGTCCCAACTGGGCACCACTACTGATCAACCGGAAAAGACACATAACAACGACCAAGATCTTCATCGAGCTCCCACTTGAGCTTGGTTGCGTCACCTGCACTTGTATCATCGGCACCTGCAACTGTTTGGAAGTATCCATGAGTCACGAGGACTCGACAATCTCACACCCGCGAGATCAAGACTATTTAAGCTTATGGGTTGGATAAGGTAATGAGATGGAGCTGCAGCAAGCGCTAAGAAAATATGGTGGCTAACTTACGCAAATAAGAATCAGATGAGAAGCTACACAACGGTCGTGAAGCTAGAAGTGATCAAGAAGTGATCCTGAAACTACTTACGCACAAACATGACCCAAGACCGTGTTCACTTCTCGGACTCCGCCGAAAAGAGACCATCAGGGCTACACACGCGGTTGATTCATTTTAATTAAGTCAAGTGTCAAGTTCTCTACAACTGGATATTAACAAATTCCCATCTGCCACATAACCGCGAGCACGACTCTCGAAAGTTTATACCCTGCAGGGGTGTCCCAACTTAGCCCATCACAAGCTCTCATGGTCAACGAAGGATATTCCTTCTCCTGGAAAGACCCGATCAGTCTTGGAATCCCGGTTATAAGACATTTCGACAATGGTAAAACAAGACCAGCAAAGCCGCCCGATGTACCGACAAATCACGCTAGGAGTCACACGTATCTCGTTCTCAGGGCACACCAGATGGGACAAGCTACGAGTAAAACCAGCCCTCAAGTTTCCTCGAGGTGGCCCCACAGGCTGCCTAGTTCGGACCAACACATAGAGAAGCACTGGCCAGGGGGGTTAAATAAAGATGACCCTCGGGTTAGCAACTCCCAAGGGAAAAATATAGGTGGTGGTTGAGAGAGTCCTGGACTAAGGGGTCCTCGGGCGTCCGGCCTGTTAGCCATGGGCCGGACTGATGGGTTGTGAAGATACGAAAACCGAAGACTACACCCGTGTCTAGATGGGACTCTCCTTGGCATGGATGGCAAGCTTGGCGACTATATATGTAGATTCCTTTCTTTGTAACCGACCTAGTGTAACCCTAGATCCTCCCGGTGTCTATATAAACTGGAGGGCTTAGTCCGGAGGAAGATAGACATTATCATAGCCATACAAAGCTAGACCTCTAGGGTTTAGCCATTACGATCTCGTGGTTGATCAACTCTTGTAATACTCATATCCATCAAGATCAATCAAGCAGGACCTAGGGTATTACCTCCCTAGAGAGGGCCCGAACCTGGGTAAAACATTGTGTCCCCTGTCTCATGTTACCATCGACCTTAGATGCACAGTTCGGGACCCCCTACCCGAGATCCGCTGGTTTTGACACCGACATTGGTGCTTCCATTGACAGTTCCACTGTGATGTCGACAACAGGATCGATGTCTTGCCTTGTTCTCAAGGATAATATCACCACCGGAGGAACGCTGGCTCCAGGCCAAACCCTCTGGCTGGGCGGCTTTATCATGACCGCTCGTTTGGTCGTTAAGCCGACAATGACCTCTCGGGTCATCGAAAACCCCCTTCGTATCGACTCCGAACACTCCAAGCAGATGGATCCGGCAGAGATTTCATCCTTAAACGAGCTCCTAGATCGCATCGCCACCCTGGGGGTCTCTACAAACTACGGTCGAATTGGGCTTAAACCCGATCAGAGAGAAATCAAATCTCCACTGATCACCCACCAGATAGCGGTAGTCGAGGAGCAAGTCAACAACTCTTCCTCCATACTAAGGACGGACTATGTACGGATCTCTAGTCTCGAAGAGCCGGATACCTACCCGCGAGGAGATACATCCTACCCTCCGAACATAGGATCGGACGACGGGCCTAAGAAATTAGTGGACATCCTGGAGCCCGATCTGTTATGTTCGGAAGACCTTCAGACTCCGGATCCAAAACTGGGTCAGGGTTCAGATTTAAATCCACCCACCCACCCGAATACAAGCGCTCTCATGAGCATACAACAGCAGTCTCAGGAAACGGTCCACCACTTCTGGGCCAGATTCCTTCTTGTCAAAAACAAGATTAAAGATTGTCGCGACGAGGAAGCGGTCTTAGTGTTCCACAACAATTGCAGGGACGAAGGAATCCTCAACGCCATCAACCACCGTCGCATCCTACACTTGGCTGACTTGGCAACTATCGTACAGAAGTACAGCGCAATGGAAAGCGCCTGGAAAACTCAAGCAGCCGTTGGGAATCATCGGTCCCCTCTGAACCCCTTATTCAAGCAAAAAGGGCACGCCCTTGCAACACGCCCGGTTCAATAGTAAAGAAATACAGGTCCAGTACGGGGCGCGGGACCGTTCTGGAAGGATGGCTCGGGCCATGCAAAATACACGCAACACCAGATAACATACCAACACATAGACTTAGAGCATGTTGGATACTCCGGCAAGTGGCCAAGAACGGCGAGGATATCCTCACCAAGAATAACCTAGAACAACACCCCCCAAAGGACAATGACCCCAAAGTACTGACGGTCTTCGAGACATTCGCCTCAAAAAATAGGCGCAAAAGAGCACTACGCGGACTCGCCGAAGTCTGTCAAATAGCAGCATTAAACCCTTGAAACAACACGGCTATAACTTTTAATGCCGGTGACCAACCAAAATACAGGACAGTCCGAGCACCAGCCGCCTTGGTCCTCAGTCCAATTGTGGACGACTTTTGGCTCACCAAGGTCCTCATGGACGGCGGCAGCGGACTAAACCTCATCTATGAGGATACAATACAAAAAATGGAAATAGACAGGAGCCACATCGAGCAAAGCAACACGACCTTTCGGGGAATCATTCCCAGTCGGGAGGCATGGTGTGCGGGGAAAATCACACTCGGCGTGGTATTCGGCACACCGGAGAACTATCCGTCCGAAGAAATAACCTTCCAAGTGGCCCCTTTCAACCGTGGATATCACGCCCTCTTAGGGCGAGATGCACTTACACGCTTCTAAGCGGTACCCCATTATGGATACATGAAGCTTAAGATGCCGGGGCCCAACGGTATAATCACTCTAGCTGGTGATCCGGACATAGCACTCCGCACCAAGAATAAAACCGCATCCTTGGCCCTCAAGGCATTATCTGAAGCCCTCGCGGCCGAAGAATTAACCGCGCTGCGCTCCACGGTGGACATGGATGATGTGGTCCTAGACAAACGACCCAAATCCACCTCATTCAAACCAGCAGAAGAAATAGTCAAATTCCAAGTCCAACCAACGGACCCCAAGAAGACAACATCCATTGGAGCACAACTAGACCCAACGGTTGACGCCGCGCTATGAGAGTTCCTGCGCGAGAATTGGGATATATTCGCCTGGCACCCTTCCGATATGCCAGGAATACCATGCGAGTTGGCCGAACACAGCCTCAATATATTGAAGGGATATAAACCGGTCAAGCAAACACCGCGGCACTTTTCCGAACCCAAACGTCAAGCTATGGGGGAGGAGCTAGCCAAGCTAATCGAGGCATGATTCATTAGAGAAGTAAAACATCCAGACTGGCTGGCAAACCTGGTGATGGTTCCAAAGAAAGACAAGTCATGGCGCTTGTGCGTCGATTTCAAAGACCTTAACAAAGCTTTCCCTAAGGACCCCTTCCCCCTCCCCTGCATTGACCAGATCATTGATGCTACCGCAGGACACGACTCATTATGCTTCCTTGACGCATATTCCAGATACCATCAAATTAAAAGGAAGGAGTCTGATCAGGCCGCAACAGCATTCATCACCCCATATGGGCCATTCTGCTTCAACACCATGCCCTTCGGACTCAAGAACGCCAGTGCCACCTATCAACGCATGATCCAAACATGCCTAGAGAAACAGATCGGAAAGACAGTTGATGCCTATGTGGATGACATCGTAATCAAGACAAGGCACATGGAAACACTAATAGACGACCTGCGCCTCACATTTGACAACCTCCGCGCATATGACATTAAGCTCAATCCGGAAAAGTGTGTTTTCGGCGTCCCCGCAGGAAAGCTGCCGGGCTTCATCATTTCTAATAGAGGAATTGAAGCAAATCCAGCCAAAATCCAAGCTCTATCACAATTGGCTACGCCAACAGACCTTAAGTAAGTCCAAAAACTCGCGGGCTGCGTGGCAGCTCTAAGCCGCTTTATCTCTAGATTGGGAGAAAAGGCAATGCCACTCTATGGTCTTCTACGGTGAACCGATCACTTTGAGTGGACGGACGCGGCAACAGTCGGACTAGAAGAAATAAAAACCCTTCTAGCGAGCAACCCAATCTTGGCTGCACCAAACATCGGCGAACCCATGTTGTTATACATATCGGCAACACATCAGGTGGTGAGCGCTGTACTCGTCGTTGAACGAGAACAGGACGGACACAAATTCCCGCTTCAAAAGCCAGTATACTACGTATCCACTGTCCTTACTCCATGCAAATCCTAGTACCCCCATTATCAAAAGATAGCATACGCGGTCTTCATGGCATCCCGAAAGTTACGACACTACTTCCAGGAGTGTTCGATCACGGTGGCTTCTGAAGTACCACTCAACGACATAATAAACAACCGCGATTCCACAGGCCGAATTGCCAAATGGGCCATTGAGCTTCTCCCATTTGACATTACATATAAACCACATTGGGCTATTAAATCCCAAGTACTGGCTGACTTCATCGCCGAATGGACAGGGGCCAAACTCCTTAAAGAGTATGGCACATATTCCAATTGGGTTATGTATTTTGATGGCTCAAAAATGCTGGCAGGACTAGGAGCGGGCGTCGTTTTAACGTCCCCTACTGGATACGTCGTTCAGTACATACTCCAAATACTATACACAGACTCCAATAACGCAGCCAAATACGAGGCCTTATTGCATGGTCTCCGGATGGCTGTCTCCATGGGCATACAGCTCCTGGAAGTGCGGGGGGACTCAAACCTCGCAATATCTCAAATAAATGGAGACTTTGATGTCAAAGACCCGAAGATGGCAGCTTATCATAATGCTGTCCTAAAAATGCCGGCTCAGTTCGAGGGACTCGAGTTCCATCATGTGGCCCGGGAGAGTAATCAAGCAGCGGACGTTCTCGCTCGCATAGGCGCTAAGCGCGACCCCGTCCCACCCAACATTTTTCTGGGAAGGCTTTTAAGCCATCCATGGTGTGGCAGGGGGAGGGCGGCAACACCAGTCCGGATCCGAACACAACCCCAGATTCCTAACACACTGATATCGTCGGAGGCTCAACCACCGAAATAACACCATCGCCCCATCTCATCATGGTAGTCATTGCCCCATGGACCGAACCATTCCTGGCCTACCTTAATAAGAAGGAGCTTCCCAAGGATCAGAATGAGGCCCGCTACATTGTCCGGCGTTCGAAGGCCTGCAAGGTTCATGACAAAGAACTCTATAGGAAAAGCACTACCGGAGTTCTTCAATGATGTATCTCCGAGGAAGAGGGGTGGCAGCTCTTGGCGGAAATTCACGACGAACTCGACGGTCACCACGCCGCAGCTCGGGCCCTTGTTAGCAAGGCCTTTCGTACAGGGTTTTATTGGCCGACGGCCCGAGTAGATGCACAGGACCTTGTACAATGTTGCGTCGGATGCCAACTCTTCGCCAACCAAAGCCATATGCCCCCACTACCTTACAAAGAATCCCCATCACTTAGCCTTTTGCAGTTTGGGGACTCGATATGGTCGGACCCCTTAAAGGAGGAAGCCATAAGAGAAAGTATCTACTGGTCATGGAGGATAAATTCACTAAGTGGATAGAGGCCAAACCAGTCAAAACGCTGAGGCAGGTGGGGTTCGATATTGGTGCTTTCATTGAGAGTTACGCTGTGCCGTCGACAAAAGGTTCGATGGCCCCTTCAATTGTCTATAGTAACACTGTCCAAGGTGGAACTTTCCTCCCTAGACAGATTTTCGCGTTCGGCAGCTTCGTACTGCGGGCCAACTCGCTTAGTCGTCTGGAGCAGGTCGATAGCTATGCCCCTGGCCATCAGGTCAGATTTGTAAGCTTGAACTATGTCGCGGATATCCGTGGAGACTTGATATTCAATGGATTTGAGACCGCGAAGATTGCTCCCCCTCGCTCCGATGAACGTGACCTAAATCTGTCATCGGACCAGGTTTTGGAGATGGTTCCTATAACTGCTACGGCCTTAGATCCGGAGCAGTTTGCACCATCCGAAGCCACAGAGTCTGCGGCGTCGGAGCCGCACACAAACCCAACAACAGGCAATATCAGCGGCAATGGAATTTCGGACTCGTTTCCAACTATAAGTTCCGAACCTTGCGCGCTCCCGGATACCAAGTTGGATCGGTTATCAATCATCGAGTTCAGCGCCGTTGATGTCTTCCAACACTCGCCCTTTGGCGATGTGCTAAATTCGTTGAAAAACCTGTCCCCGATGGGGGACTCACGGCCGAACTATGTCTGGTTCGAGCTAGAGGCTAACAATGGGGAATTTCGCTTCCCACCCGCCACCCACTTCATAGCCACTGTCGAGGACTCAACCAACATGCCCGCTTCTGGCTCCGAAGACATTGACGGCATATACGACGATGCCGATAAGGAGCAAGGCCAAGACCCGCCAGTCATCAGGCATGGGACGGCCACCCCTTCATATGACGTGTACATGATCGATACACTTAAAAAGCCTCACGGCAAGGACAAGGGAGATCCAGTTAAAACTCCTGAGACACAGTCTAAGTTCCGGCGCCCCAAACGCCGCCCCAAGTCATGCCACAACAACGATGGCGCTGGAGAAAATAGTACCCGGAACAGCGCCGAAAGCAATGAAGACCCTGTGGGAGCAATATCTGAGCAGGAGGAACAGGAAAACGGGCAAGCCAGCCCCAATGAAAAGGCCCCGCACAGCGACGGTTCGGAGGACGACAACTACCTTTTGCTCTCTAAAGATGAGGTAAGCCTCGGCGACGAGGACTTCAACGTACCCGAAGAGCCCGTCGAGCAGGAGCGCTTCAAGCACAGATTGATAGCTACGGTAAGGAGCCTGAAAAAGAAGCAGCAACAGCTTCAAGCTGACCAAGACCTACTCAATGACAGATGGACCAAAGTCCTGGTCGCCGAAGAATACGGCCTTAGTGGCCTAGCCAAAAGCTACCCAAAGCACATATCGCTATACCAGTCCGATGACGGGGCATTGGAGCCCATACCTTTGTCACACAATGCGGCCGGTCGCCAACAACTCTGTCCAGATAAAGAGGCAACTCAAGCCGAACACCGGACTGCCCCACCTCGCCGTAAGGGCAAGAACAACGTAGGTCACGATTACCCGGACAACCTGCAGAGGGACTTGGACAATAGAGCAGGAAACGCAAGACCGATCTACGGACCGCGAAAGCATGCTTCGACACGCGACGATGGCTGCCTATTTGGACGTGTCAAACCTCGCCACGCCCGATCCGAAAACCGCAAAGGGACTCCTTGGGAGTTACGTCGCGGTGTGGCCCAACATAGAGGCACTGCACACCTGCTTTGCTTCACTGATGAAGTAATGGATCATGAATTCCCCGAAGGATTCAAACCCGCCAATATTGAATCATACGACGGGACAACCGATCCCGCGATATGGATAGAAGATTTCATCCTCCACATCCACATGGCCCGTCGGGACGACCTCCACGCCATTAAATACCTCCCACTAAAACTAAAAGGGCCAGCTCAGTACTGGTTAAATAGCCCACTTGAAAACTCCATAGGCAGCTGGGAGGACTTGGAAGAGGCTTTCCTCGATAACTTCCGAGGAACACATGTCCGGCCACCGGATGCCGATGACCTAAGTCACATTGTCCAACAGCCCGAAGAATCAGCCAGGGAGCTCTGGACTCTGTTCTTAGTCAAAAAGAACCAAATCATCGACTGTCCGGATGCTGAAGCCCTTGCGGCTTTCAGACACAGCGTCCGGGACGAATGGCTTGCACGCTACCTTGGCCAAGAAGGACCTAAATCCATGACATCCCTCACTGCTCTGATGACCCGCTTTTGCGCGGGAGAAGACAGCTGGCTCGCTCATAGAAGCAATAGCGCCAGCAACCAGGGCACCTCTGAAATCCGTGACGGCAACGGCAGGCCATGAGGAAGCAAAAACAACAGTCGCAATGACAATGAAAGATCAGGCGACACAACGGTCAACGTCGGATTCAGCAACCCCAAGCCCGGTCAGCGAAAGAAACCATTCAAGGCGAATCGAGATGAACCATCCAACCTGGACAGGATATTGGACAGACCCTGCCAGATTCATGGCCACCCTGATAAACTAGCTAATCATACCAACATAAATTGCTGGGTCTTTAAACAGGCGACAAGCTCAACGCCGAACACAGAGGGAGGAGGCCGCCAAGCGACAGGGATGACGGAAATGTTCACCAACGAAATATCGGGGGTCAGAAGAAGTCTCCACCCGGGGATCAACTACTCCTAGAATGGAAATAGCAACCCGGCTTCCGCCGCCCACTCTGTACACCTACAAAATTTGTACCGCGCATACATCATTACGCACTCAAGATACCATGGGCATTGGCGGAAGCACAATACGGACAAGCCTGCAAGCACTCCAGTAACTTTTATTATTATTATTTATTTTCTTTTTATTTCTTCCTTCGCTATCCTTTAAAAGTGACGAACAGGATAAACATCGGAAACTGGCTCTATCGGAGTCCGAATATGTACATTCACCTAAGGGGCTATTTCCATCAAGGATTCCCCCCACCGAGGACTGGCGGCGCAGACGTGCGACAGTTGGTCCAAAATAACTTTTTGTAGACCGCACTCTTTATTTCTCGAGCCTGTACTATGCCTGTTTCTCCGCCTCCAACCACGAGCATGTCAAATAGCCGGGAGGATGGCTTATATATATATATATATATATATCATAAGTAATCATTGGCATATCGCTCAGTTCCCATTAAACAATATCCGAACTAATCATCTGCATTGTTTCCCCAACAAATATGGCTCCTACGGTTATTTCACAGAAATACCTTGGCATAACCTGCCAGGGGCTTGGTGTGGGAACAAATGAGTTGCCAGTAAAAGTCCGAACAACTCTATAGCATACTTCGGCGTCGCAAGTTTGGACTTATATGCATCAGCTCCGAATCATTGTCTTGGGTCAATAGTTGGGTTGCCCGGCTCCTGTGCTTGCTACCCTACGTTCCGCTCTATCAGCTAGGGTAGTAAAGGGAGAACTACTACGATTGTGCCCTGGTCTAAACCGGATGAGCACCTCAGTAGAGAAAGCCAAAACTGACTGTCATGATGCGGCATGAGCTGGTAAACCACTTGACGACTTCTTGGAATCTTTAGCGATTCTCCGTATCACACGAGGGATCTTTTCTAGATCAAATATGTAAGGCACCATACGCCGCATACATAACAGGGGCTATGTCGTAGCCCCACAATAAAACTCCTATGGCTAAGTGAAAGCGTTAACGCCCTATAGTCTGATTGCCTGGTTCGCCGCATTATCACCTCCTTCATGGACCAAGACGTTGGATAAAGAGTGATTAAATGCCTTTCCGAACACCCGCGTACTTCCTATGAGTGGGCTAAAGCCGACGACTGCAAAACTTTTAGATTATATCAAAACGGCCGCACAGGAGGAATTCAAGCTTTCAAGCAAAACATAAATAGATTAACTATAAAATTGTCTTTTACAATTTTCATACACCTCACTCGAACATTATGTCTTTCGAGCACTGACCCTCTATAAAGCGGGCGGCCTCTAGGATGTCTTCAAAATAATGCTCCGGTTCCATGCGGTCCTTGCCTTTGGGTGGACTCTTCGTCGCAACATCGATGGTCTTCATCTTCCCCAAGAATGTTTTGACTCGGGCAAAAGCCATCCGCGCACCCTCAATGCACGACGATCGCTTCACAGCATCGATACGCGACACCACATCAACAAGCCTCTGCACCAAACCGAAATAGCTATTCGAAATGCTCGGTTGGCCACAACCGGATTACGACATCCTTCATGGTAGCGCCGGATATCCTATGAAGTTCGGCCCATTGGGACATTTGTTCATTGAGCAACAGAGGGCGCTTTGATGCGCCAAACTGCGACAAAAAAAGCTTCTCCGTTGCAAATCCATCTCGTGCTTGGTAATACTGCGCCGCATCGGCAGAACTCTTCGGCAAGTCCAAGAACTCGTCCGGAGAACTCCATACTTGGTTAAGCTGGGCATAGTTCAGGTCACTAAACTTAGTTTGCACCAGAAAGGGCTTTCCAGCCGCAATGTCCCTCGCCTGTTGAAAATCCTCACGGGCTTCTCTGGATTCCGACCGCGCTGCTCTAGGCTCTTGTAAGGCCTTTTGTCTAGATCGGCCATTAAGGCTTTACTCTCCTTCTCCAGAAATTCACAGTGGCCGATAGCATTCTCCAGTTCGAGCGTCATAGTGGATATCTTCTCCTCATCTTGGCGTTGTGCAGCTTGTTCGCCTTTTAATTCAGACGATACCTTTTCGGCATCAGCATTACACTACTAGGAAAAGGCCTACTAGTGGCGCACCTGTTTTGGCTACTAATGGCGCTCTACAGGTGCGCCACTAGCATCACGCCATTAGTATATCGTGCGCCATTAGATACTAATGGCGCACCTATAGTGCGCCATTACTATGCCTATCTGGTGTGCCATTACTATATGGCTTAGTAATGGCGCACCACATAGAAGTGCGCCATTACTAACAATTTTTATTCATTTTTTTCAGAATTTTTTTTCAATTTTTTTTCAATTTTTTTCGTTTTTTCCTTAATCTCGAGTCACTATGGCTTAATCTCAGGTCAATATGCTTAATCTCAAGTCAAATCACACTCTGTGGGTCAAACTTCCCGGAAGGTCACCCATCCTCACACTACTCTAGCCCGAGCATGCTTAACTTCGCAATTCTATCCAACCCCAGCATCAGCTCACTTCACAGGCACTTGTTGATATATCTATCATATCAATCCTATTAAACCTTGTTGATGTCTAGGACTTTGTTCATGTTCATGAGTGTGATGAAATTTTGAAAAAAATATTTCAAACTTCCCGATCATATTACGTATCATATTTTGAAAATAAAATCCAATATTTTTAAACCAATTTTTTTTCTGTTACTAGTGGCGCACCTAGCAAATGGTGCGCCACTAGTAACTTTGAAATTTTTTCCATTTCCCCCTCTAGATCTTAAAAGCCCCATAACTTTTTAATCCGAGTTCGTATGCAAAAGTTATGCCCATTTTACTAAATTCCAAAGCGATTTTACAAATAAAGTCAAAATTCATATTTGTAAATTTTCCCAACAACTAGACCACATATCACATGGGAAACTTATTTTCTTTTATTTTTTTGACATTTCCATCATTTTCTTTTATTTTCTTAACTGAAAAGGCGGTCCACAGGGGGGTGCATTTAGCACCAGGGTTACTAATGGCACACCTGATGTGTGGTGCGCCATTAGTAGTTTTGAAAAAAAATAAAAAAAATTGTTAGTAATGGCGCACCACTAGTCATTACTAACAAATTTTTTTATTTTTTTTCAAAACTACTAATGGCGCACGGTGGGTGTGGTGCGCCATTACTATGTCAACTAGTAATGGCGGACTATCCCATGGTGCGCCATTACTATCAATTTTTTTTATTTTTTTCAAAACTACTAATGGCGCACCACACACTAGGTGCGCCATTAGTAATATATTACTAATGGCGCACCTGTATCTGGTGCGCCACTCCTATATAGCAGCGGCGCACCACATACACGGTGCGCCATTAATGTCCATATCATCTATAGCCCTTTTTCTAGTAGTGTTACTACGATGGGCCTGCTCCTTGGCCCGGGCCAGCTCCACTCGAAGAACTTCAACGGCGGCAACACCATCTGCAGCTATGCATATTCCAGCATCTAAATCTCAGCATCATGCTTTTACCACAAAAATGTATGAGGATTGCCCCGAATACATACCTTGCGACTCGTCAAGACGCATATTGATTAAAGCAAGATCATCCCCTGCCACATCAAGCTTCTGCTGCAAATCGGCAATTTTCGTAGTCCGGGAAGCGGCCAAGGGGGAAGTAGCCTGTGTTCAAAATTGATCAGGTTAGTCCTCAAACGATCCTTTTCGATCCTCTGTTTTGCTTCCCAGCGGAAGCCAACCCGAGTATCAGGGGCTACTACCTATACATAGGCGCATCTTTGCAAATGAAACATAGTTGTAAATATTATGTCACAAACCTCGAAGCCCTTCAGTAGACTCGTGAAGGCTTCATTTAATCCGCTCTTCATGGACGAAATCTTTTCAATCACTGTACCGATCAAGGTACGCTGTTCCCCCGAGATAGATGCTTTCCGCAGCATATCCCGCAACATATCCGGAGTCCCCGGGTCTCCAGAAGCTGATCCAAAAGCACAATCATCCTTTGAAGGAATCTGCTTGCCCGTCTCCAAAATCACTGTCGGTTGTAAACTAGACAGTCCGGGGCCTTTGTTACCATCAGCCTCGAAATCCCGGATGGTCGGAGATACACCTTTGGGTACTGCCTCTTCTGTGCCCTGGTCTAAAGGACCCTCCGCGATGACACTTTAGAGTCATCCGCCTTAGTGGGTGAGGAGGTCGGAGAAGGCATCTCGCTCTCCATCATCTCTAGGAGGAGACTCCCCGAAGAAGAGGATCGCCTAGAAAAATTCTGTGCCGACCTGTAAAAATGCATAAATGCATTACGTGTATCTTCGGTAACAATAACGGAGCAGGACACTGTCAAAGTAGTCCGGATTCTCTTACAGTTTGGCCGAGGGCTTGTCCCCCTGTTGGAGCTGCTCAACGACATCACTTTCCAAACCCAAGCCGATCGACGGTGGCATCTTGCCCTTCTTGGAAGACCGCCCCTCCCAATCTTCGGAGGCGACCCTTTTTCTCCTGTTTGGAGAAGGGATACTGGGTCCTTTTCCGTCTCCGTCTTCGGGCGAGGAAAGGTCGATTTCTCCGGACTCCATGTCCGACTTACCTCTGGAACCAAGGTCATCTTGGGTCTTCTCGCCCTCCCCTGCTGGTGCCTGGTATGGCGCAGAGGCCAGCATCCTTGTTAACACAGGAGTAGCTGAGTCTTCGGGAAGGGGAGCTGGACACCTAATCAATTCCACCTTCTTTATCCAACCCTGAAAAAGGATGATGTTGTTGGTATCTTGCCACCTGGTATCTGACTATAAGGTATTCGGTAAATGGGTACTTACCGGGGTATACGGATGGTTACAGTCTAGGCTGACATCGTCGGTGGTGTCCGGCCATTGCCTTCGTTTCCCAAAGAATAATCCCCACATTCCTTCATGCGTTGTGTCGAAGAAGTGCTGAAGAGTCCGCGGCCCTTCTGGATTGAACTCCCATAGGCGGAGAGGCCGTCGCTGGCACGGCAGGGTCCGACGAACTAGCATTACTTGAACGACATTGGCTATGTCGATGTCCCTCTCAATGAGGCTTCGGATGCGGCTTTGCAGAGTTCGCACATCATTCTTTGATCCCCAATCCAGCCCCTTGTTAATCCACGATGCAAGCTGAATTGGGGGGCTGGATCAGAATGCGGGCGCAGTTGCCCACTTGGAGCTGCGGGGCTCGGTGATATAGAACCACTCCTACTGCCACAGATCAGAAGATTTTGCAAAGAATCCTTTTAGCCAAACGGCGCTAGCAAGCTTGTTCACTGTAGCACCGCCGTACTCGGCCTGCTCCACCTCTACCACTTGCGGCTTCACATCGAAGGTCTTGAGCTACAAGCCGAAGTGCGGAGGAGTTCGGAGGAAGGCTTCGCACATGATTATAAACGCCGAGATAAGAAGAATAGAGTTTGGGGCCAAATCGTGAAAGTCTAGCCCGTAATAGAACATGAGCCCTCGGACGAAGGGGTTAAGTGCAAACCCCAACCCGTGGAGGAAGTTGGACACGAACACGACCCTCTCACCGGATCTGGGGGTGGGAATAACCTGCCCCTCGACAGGAAGCCGATGATGGATTTCAGCGGTCAGGTACCTCGCCGCCCGAAGCTTTGCAATTTCTTCCTCCGCAACAAAAGAATCTATCCACCGGCCTTGACGGCTGGATCCGGACATGATTGGGGCTGGTGGCAACCGAAACCCGGGTGTTGGAACTTGGGGTAGCGGGGGTAGAGGAAGAGGCAAGCATGGAAGAAAAAGACGGGTCTGTACCCCTATATAAAGGCTGCGAATATCAAACGTCTCCTCTTGGGCCTCAGAAACTTGCTTGTTTCCAAGGAGTTGTCCCCCAACGACGGTTGGGCTACCCATGTCCGGGTTGACAGGAATCCCTTAAAAAGGGAGGCACGATCTCCGCTTGGATAAGACGCGCCAATAGGACCACGTCTTGGGATGTGGGGCGACGGGCCAGCTAAAACGGTTCGCAAGTAGTGGCCGGGCAGGCGTGGTGTCATATTACCAGAAGGTGGTCGGTGGTTGAACTCATGAAAGATTATGTCCTCTGCGGCTGTGCATACAAGTCCGGATACAATCATTACATCTGAAGATTAACTAGGAGTTCGGAAGGGGGAACCCACCTTGCACTGCCGAATACAATCTACGCACCGGACTCCTCGTCATTGAAGCCAGGTTCAGGGGCTACTGAGGGAGTCCTGGACTAAGGGGTCCTCGGGTGTCCGGCCTGTTATCCATGGGCCGGACTGATGGGCTGTGAAGACATGAAGGCGTAGACTGTACCCATGTCCGGATTGAACTCTCCTTGGCGTGGAAGGCAAGCTTGGCGACCGACTATGAAAATTCCTTCTTATGTAACCGACTCTATGTAACCCTAGCTAGACCCCCCGGTGTCTATATAAACCAGAGGGGTTAGTCCGGAAAGCATATACTCATTACCATAGTCATACAGGCTAGGCTTCTAGGGTTTAGCCATTACGATCTTGTGGTAGATCAACTCTTGTAACATTCATATTCATCAAGATCAATCAAGCAGGACATAGGGTATTACCTCCATAGAGAGGGCCCGAACCTGGGTAAACATCGTGTCCCCCATCTCCTGTTACCATCGATCCTAGACGCACAGTTCGGGACCCCCTACCCGAGATCCGCCGGTTTTTACACCGTCAGCGGGGCCGGTAATAATTTCATATCCGGTGTGGTACACCATTATGGTGTTCCACACGGCATCATCACCGATAACAGCTCTAATTTCACAGCCGATGAAGTGAAAACTTGGTGTGCTAATCTAGGCATTAAGCTCGATTACACCTCTGTCTATCACCCGCAGACAAACGGTCAAGTCGAATGGGCTAATGGTCTTATTATGAGTAGCATCAAACCTAGACTAGTGCGGTCTTTGAAATAATCAGACAAGCACTGGGTGGAGGAACTTGACTCTGTACTCTGGGGGTTGCGGACCATGCCCAACCGCACTACTGGATATACACCTTTCTTCACGGTGTATGGTGCGGAAGCAGTGTTACCCTGCGACATTATTCATGTCTCACCTCGAGTGCGCATGTACGAAGAGAGAGAGAGAGGCCGAGCTTGATCGGCAGGACAACTTAGATGCCCTGGAGGAGGAGCGTGATGTCGCAAAAGCCCGTTCCACATTTTATCAACAGCAGGCTCGCAGGTATCAAAGCAGGGAAGTGCGGGCCAAGACTTATAATGTTGGTGAACTCGTTCTACGCCTGCCGGAGAAGAAAAAGGACAAACTCAAGCCCAAGTGGGAGGGTCCCTTCATCATTGACGAAGTTCTCACCGGAGGAGCGTACTGCCTGCGTGATGCGTCAGACAATCACTTGGAGCCGAACCCTTGGAATGCGGCCAGACTCCGACGATTCTATGCCCAGCGCCGAACTCTGTGTTCGTCTCCTTCCTCCTGTTATTAACGTTATTTTGTTTCTGTCTTTTCGTTTTTTCTCTCTTTTGTTTTTGCTCTTTAGCCCTACGGCTTTAGTACGGCTAAACTATGCTCCCGTGATGCGTACATCTCCAAGTATGTACGTCCATTATACCTGGGGGCTTCTTGTACAGAAGCTTGCTATTATTCTTTGAGCATCAAGCTCACCACATATGCGTTCTTCCCATATGTACCTTTTCTTCGCCATTATATGCATCAATATGACTTAAGTTTTGGCCAAGCTGGGTTGCCTGGCTCCTGTGCTTATGCCCTACATTCCCATTAGTTCGGCTAGGGCATAAAGGGATCACCTCTGCGATTGTTACTGCTGGGTCATCCGGATGTGTACCTCTGACTAGGTGAAGCCGAAAGCTAGCGTTCTTAAGGAAATATTCGGTCGGTGAATTAAAGACGTTTCCGCATTCACTCCATTGTGAAACCCCAGAAGTTACTTACTCTATGAGTTCTTCAAATCACAGTTTGGACATGCACATTAAACGCATGCACACCCAGGGAAAGGAACCCTTAACGGAACTATTCTCTCTGGAAGATGTTTCTTACATAATGTAATATAACATAACTAGCCGGATACACATTGTCTGTTCAAGCAACGATGACCCCTACGTCTGGTTCCCATGCATACCCCGGTATATTCTACCGCTAGGGTATTCAGAAACACTCCGCACCTTCGGGTCGAGAGGTCGAAGCGAAAAGGTCGGCCATGACAATTGTTTTTATAAGCCAGCTAGAAAGTACATAGTCACTACGACTCAAAAATTTCCTCCTCTATGCCATCCAGCAGGCGATCTAATTTACAATCCTGCTGGGAATATCTGGCGACTACTTCTACTTGTTCATATACTAAACTAACGGGAATTTCTTCCCCATTTCACCCTAGCGGTCCGACCCAGGCCATGTGATTCAGATCCAGCTTGGTATACTGCGTTTTTACCATGGCCCAGGCCCCTCGCGCACCCTCTCGGCATGCCGATATCTTCCACAGTAGGATACACTGCCGCGCTCCATTGAACAGCTCTACAAGCTTCTCCATACTCCCTGGAGGGGAGGCGGATGGCCATAAGGCCTTGGCTACACTCCACATTGCCTGCCGAGCTTGCTCGTGTAACTGCGACAGCCCTTGCAGAAGATCACTTGATGATCCAGACGCCTCCTCTTCGGGACGGCCCGTCAACATACCTGCAATCACAGCTATATCAGCTAATTGTACCCCCAAACTGTTACAAGGTAAATTCGGCCACATACTGAATATGCCGCCTCGCAGCTTTTTGTTGTCCTTCACGGAGTCGGCTAGCTGGGCTCGCACATCTTTCAGTTCTTCGCCCAGTTTGATGTTTGAATCCTGGAGTTTGTTTTTCTCCTCTCTGACTCGGGTCAGAACGCGCTCGCCTGCGGCATGTTGTCTCTTTGCCTCTTTTTCGCTCGTTTGAGAGGCCTTCAGTTCCTCTCCCAGTTGGTCCGGTGACCCTGTTATGAAACAAGCAGCAGTTGCAAAACAATTGGCATATACTTTTTTGTTTCTCGATGGAGGGAAATATTACTAGAGGACGCCTTCTTGAACTTTTCCAGTTCGGTGGTAGCAGCAGTTAGCTATGTACGGCACTGCTCCAGCTCTTGGGCTAGCAGGTCGTTCTTCTCCATAAGAACATGGTTATACAATGACCCTTAAAACATTTGTCCCGACTGCTTCAAGTCTCGGGGGCTATGTCACATGGTTATCAAATTTGCACAAGGTAAACTTACCTGCACATCTTTCAAATGTTGCTCGGTGTCTCGGTTAAGCCCATCTCGAGCAGCTCGGATGTATGCATCAGCCGAGCTGAAGGCACCGAACGCCTCTTTTGAGAAGCGGGGATTTTGTCAAACGGCCCTCCGGTGCCGGTGATTCATGGTGATCTCCACTTCCGAATTAGTAACGGACATATTTTCCGAACCCTCGGCAGAAGGACATTCCGGCGTCGCTCCCATATCGGGCCCCATTTCTTCGTTTGGGACCAAATCCTGGTGATCAGGAGTACGACTGGTCGGGTCCCCGGACATAGTCCGTCGAAACTTTTCCATGTTACAAAATTAATATATAAGTCACAGTTGGACGCGACTGCTAAAAAGAACATAGTGGCAAACCCATACCTCTTGAAGGAAGGCCTGACCGTATCTCTGTTCGCCTTCCTCTTCGAAGGCCTTCCAAACGCGGGAGCCGCTCTCTTTGGAGATCCCCCCGGGGCAGCACGACGCGCCAAACGCCTCCCCTTCTGAGCACAGGATGGTGCGGTGAGTAAGGAAGAATGAGAAAACCTTCTTAGACAAAGTGTCTCCTGATTACTTACGTGCGAAACAGGAAGGAGGCCGGGGTAATCGGCGATGATGGGTACATCTGTGCCATCATAACTCGTCTGATAGAAAACTCCATCTTTGAGCTCCATGAATATGTACGGATCTTCCTCATATTTGGGATCAAGATCCCGATTGTGATTCTCCAGCTAAGGCGCATGGTCATGGATCCCCTTGACTGCCTTTCGCCATTCCTGTCATGAATGAATAAGATATCGCCCTTTAGAAATAATTCAGGGAGAGGGGTTGAATAGTGGAGTTAGAGCTTACCCAGCTAGGAGAATTGTACATGGAAAACCCGTCTCGATTTCGGAGACAGGTGAACTCCTCCTGCTCCCCTTTATATAGTTCGGCCAATATTTTGGCCAGAGCGACGGGAGTCTTCGGGCCCTTCCGACCGTGGCGGGAGGCGTCGTCTTCCCCATTGAAATGCCACATGGGTAGCCCTCTATAGTGGAGTGGTTGGACCCCCCGTGTTATGGAGACCGCCATTACCTTGACTATTGACAATCCGGACTGGGCAAGCATCTTAATCTTGCCCAACAGCAGACTGATCTTTGCGCTATCCTCTTCCTTGAGGCTCCGAGGACGCCAACCATGGAGTTTCTTTAACGGAGCACTTGAAAATTTGGGGAGGCCCATCCGGACTGGGTCGGGAAGTGCGACGTCATCAATATAAAACCATTCAGAGGTCCACTCTTCGGAAGCTTTCTTCGGTGTGCTGGATAGGTATCCGATCTCAGCAATGCGCCATATTTCGGCCCCGCCCACTTCAAATATTGATCCCTTGTGGTTGCGCGGGACAAGGCAAAACAACCTTCTCCACAGATCAAAATGGGCCTCACAACCTAAGAATGATACACATAAAGATGCGTAGCCCGCAATATGCAAGATGGAGGCTGGGGTAAAATTGTGTAGCTGGAAGCCATAATACTCCAGAAGCCCTTGGAGGAATGGGTGAATTGGAAATCCCACGCCCCTCAGCAGATAGGGGACGAAGCACGCTCGTTCCCTCGTGGAAGGATTGGGGAAATCCTTCGCCTGGGTTTTGCCGTTGAAGGAAGCCAACCCTGCTCGAACAGGGACCAGATCCGCAGGGGGGAGAAATCCCTGCGTTTGCAACTTCGCGAATCGATTGTGGGACACAGAGCACCTCTCCCACCCACCTTTCTCCGGGTTGGAACGGGAGGAGGAGCTGGGAATGCTGGCCATGTTGGAATGGTCTTTCCTGCCAATCTCTAAGGATTTTCTCTGTATGATGCCAAATGGATCTGAGACCCAATCTCTTTAAATAGACACTCTTTCTTGCATGGCCAGGGTGTTATTTGCAAAAGGATACCCTGACTGTATGCATTCGCCTGACGCGTGGCAGCTGAAGTCATCGATGCACAGAAGCCGAGGGGCATGACCTTGAATTAAAAACTGAAGACGTTACTTGGAAGTTGTCGGAGAAGGAACCCGCCTTGCAATGTCGAAGACAATCTGCGCGCCGAGAACCTCGTCATTGAAGCCTGGTTCAGGGGCTACTGAGGGAGTCCTGGACTAAGGGGTCCACGGGCGTCCGTCCTGTTAGCCATGGGCAGTACTGATGGGATGTAAAGATACGAAGACCGAAGACTACACCCGTGTCCGGATGGGACTCTCCTTGGCGTCGAAGGCAAGCTTGGCGACTAAATATGTAGATTCCTTTCTTTGTAACCGACCTGGTGTAACCCTAGATCCTCCCAGTGTCTCTATAAACCGGAGGGCTTAGTCCGGAGGAAGATATACATTATCATAGCCATACAAGCTAGACCTCTAGGGTTTAGCCATTACGATCTCGTGGTAGATCAACTCTTGTAATACTCATATTCATCAAGATCAATCAAGCAGGACGTAGGGTATTACCTCCCTAGAGAGGGCCCGAACCTGGGTAACACATTGTGTCCCCTGTCTCCTGTTACCAACGACCTTAGACGCACAGTTCGGGACCCCCTACCCGAGATCCGCCAGTTTTGACACCGACAGTGGTGAGGTAAATGTTAAAACCAAGGTTGGGCCTTGCTGGAGGAGTTTTATTCAAAGCGAACTGTCAAGGGGGCCCCATAACCCCAACAGCGTAAGGAGCGCAAAATCAAGGAACATAACACCGGTACAATGAAAACTTGGGCGGCAAGAGTGGAACAAAACACCAGGCATAAGGTCGTGCCTTCCATCCTTTACGAAGTATATAGATGCATTAATTAAAATAAGAAATATTGTGATATCCCAACATATCCATGTTCCAACATGGAACAAACTTCAACTTCACCTGCAACTAACAATGCTATAAGAGGGGCTGAGCAAAGCGGTAACATAGCCAAAAAAGCGTTTTCTATGAAGGTGGGTTAGAGGCTTGACATGGCAATATGGGAGGCATGATATAACAAGTGGTAGGTAGCGCGACATAGCGATAGAGCGAACAACTAGCAAGCAAAGATAGAAGTGATATCGAGGGTATGGTTATCTTGCCTGAGATCCCACAAGGAAGAAGAACAATTCTAAGAAGAAGACAAACGTACGTAGTCGAACGAATCCTCACAACTCCGGAATGAAACCGAAGCTAATGAGAGAAGCAAACCGGAAAGAAGCAAGCAACATGGTAAACATACATCACATAAACATGGCATCATGCCCAACTGATACGCCTCCGTCGTATCTATAATTTTTGATTGTTCCATGCCAATATTCTACAACTTTCATATACTTTTGGCAACTTTTTATACTATTTTTGGGACTAACATATTGATCCAGTGCCCAGTGCCAGTTCCTGTTTGTTGCATGTTTTTGTTTCGCAGAATATCCATATCAAACGGAGTCCAAATGGGATAAAAACTGACGGAGATTTTTTTGGAATATATATGATTTTTGGGAAGAAAAATCCATGCGAGACGACGCCCGAGGGTGCCACAAGGCAGGGGGCGCGCCTAGGGACAAATAACTTTCTCGTAACAAAAAGCTCTTTACTAAAACTAACTTAGTTGTGTCCTTATCTAAACAGCCCCTACTTTTTATTTACGCAATCTTTATTATCTTGCAAACCTATCCAACAACACCTACAAAGTACTTCTAGTTTCATACTTGTTCTAGGTAAAGCGAACATCAAGCGTGCGTAGAGTTGTATCGGTGGTCGATAGAACTTGAGGGAATATTTGTTCTGCCTTTAGCTCTTCGTTGGGTTCGACACTCTTACTTATCGAAAACTGTTGCGATCCCTATACTTGTGGGTTATCAAGACCTATTTTTGGCGCCGTTGCCGGGGAGCAATAGCGCGGGGTGAATATTCTCGGGTGTGCTTGTTTGCTTTATCACTAAGTAATTTTTATTTGTTGTTCTTAGTTTTTTTCTATCTTTAGTTATGGGTAGGAAACGCAAAATACCAAAAACATTAGTTGTACCTACTAAACCAATGGTTGAAGAACCACTCAAAATCTATCACACTGCTGAAGCTTATTACTTGGATCATCTTTGATCCCTATGTGCTCGTGCTGAAACCCCAACTAGCTTAGTTGAGGGAAAATCTTTAGATGAGCATGCTTGTTATGTGAGACACCGAATATCTGAAAAAGGGAAACTTTTACTGGGTCAAATTCATCGTTTGCAATGCTATGCTTGGAATTTATGCGAAATATATGATATTACTTGTTGTTTTGAAAACCCTAAGAAACACCTTCCCTATCAATGTGAATTTAGTGATAATGGAATCATATCTTCGTATGCTAAGGGTGTTTATAGTTACTATGTTGTTCAACAAATTGAAGAATTTGTTGCTTTTAAGGGTGCTTATGAAATTGCTTCTTTGATTGAAACGTATGATTCTACTCTTTACAAATCTGAAAATTTTGACATACTTAAATATTGCTATGATAATTATGCTTCTAATGCCTATGTTGAACCATATATTGAGGACTACCCCGCTGTCCAAGAAGAGACTAATATTTTGCAGGAGTCTATGGAAGAAGAAATTGATGAAACTGTGAGCTCATTGGATGAAAAAGACGAGGAGGAGAGCGAAGAACAAAAGGAGGAAGAGCGGATTAGCTACCCGTGCCCACCTTCTAATGAGAGTAACTCTTCAGCTCATACATTGTTTAATTTCCCTTCGTTCTTACCGAAGGATGATTGCTATGATGATTGTTATGATCCCGTTGATTCTCTTGAAATATCCCTTTTTGATGATGCTTGCTATGCTTGTAGCCAAGATGCCAATATGAATTATGCTTATGGAGATGAACTTGCTATAGTTCCTTATGTTAAAAATGAAATTGTTGCTATTGCACCCACGCATGATAGTCCTATTATCTTTTTGAATTCTCCCGACTACACTATATCGGAGAAGTTTGCACTTATTAAGGATTATATTGATGGGTTGCATTTTACTATTACACATGATGACTTTGATGGATATAATATGCATGTGCTTGCTGCTCCTAGTTGCAATTATTATGAGAGAGTAACTATATCTCCACCTCTCTATGTTTCCAATACGATAAAATTGCAAGAAACTGTTTATACTATGCATTGGCCTTTACTATGTGTGCATGAATTGTTCTTTTATGACATGCCGATGCATAGGAAGAGAGTTAGACTTCGTTGTTACATGATATATGTTACTTTGTGCTCACTACTAAATTACAAATCATTGCTAGTTAAAATTGGCTTTGATATACCTTGGGATCTGGGTGGATCCATCACTTGAGCATTATATGCCTAGCTTAATGGCTTTAAAGAAAGCACTGCTAGGGAGACAACCCAGAAGTTTTAGAGAGTCATTTATTTCTGTTGAGTGCTTTCATATAGTTTAAAAACAAAATAAAATAAAGAGGGGAACCCAAAACTTTTTCAAAAAGGAAAGTGAAAGTGAGAAAGACAAGCATTGTTGAAGTGGGAGAGCTCCTTGAACTTTGTTCATGCTCACGACAACTTTGTGAATCTTTATTACAGAATTTTTTTAACATAAATAATTATCCCCTTGTACAATTCCATTGTATTATAAAAATAATGTGCCAATGTTTGCCTTTAGGATGTTCACTTTGCTTGTTGGTTTGCACGGGGCAGGACAGAAACTTCGGCTGTAGTGCGTGATTTTACATTTTTATCTGGTACGACAAATGGTTCCGATTATTTTTGCACTGTATTTATATACAAATTTTTTATTTTTCCTAATTTTTTCAGAATTTTTCAAGTATCAGAAGTATGATGAATGTTCAGATTATTACAGACTGTTCTGTTTTAGACAGATTCTGTTTTTGATGCATAGTTTGCTTGTTTTGTCGGAACTATCAATTTATATTAGTGGACTAAGCCATGAAAAAGTTATATTAAAGTAGACACAATGAAAAAACAAAATATGAATTGGTTTTCAATAGTACTTAGAGTAGTGATTTGCTTTATTATACTAACGGATCTTACCGAGTTTTCTGTTGAAGTTTTGTGTGGATGAAGTGTTCGATGATCGAGAATGTCTCGATGTGAGAAGAAGGAAGAGAGGCAAGAGCTCAAGCTTGGGGATGCCCGAGGCACCCCAAGTAAATATTCAAGGAGACTCAAGCGTCTAAGCTTGGGGATGCCCCGGAAGGCATCCCCTCTTTCTTCAACAAAGTATCGGTATGTTTTCGGATTCGTTTCGTTCATGCGACATGTGCAATCTTGGAGCGTCTTTTGCATTTAGTTTTCATTTTTCTTTTATGCACCATGCTGGTATGAGATAGTCCTTGATTTATTTATAGAATGCTTCATGTGCTTCACTTATATCTTTTGAGTATGGATTTATAGAATGCTTCATGTGCTTCACTTATATCATTTGAAGTTTGGATTGCATGTTTCTCTTTAAATAGAAAATCGCCATTTGTAGAATGCTCTTTTGCTTCAATTATATTTGTTAGAGCGTGGGCATATATTTTTTAGAAATAATTAAGCTCTCTTGCTTCACTTATATCTATTTAGAGAGATGACAGGAATTGGTCATTCACATGGTTAGTCATAAAATCCTACATAAAACCTGTAGATCACTGAATATGATATGTTTGATTCCTTGTAATAGTTTTGTGATATAAAGATGGTGATATTAGAGTCATGCTAGTGCATAGTTGTGGATTGTAGAAATACTTGTGTTAAGGTTTGTGATTTCCATAGCATGCACGTATGGTGAACCGTTATGTAACGAAGTCGGAGCATGAGGTATTTATTGATTGTCTTCCTTATGAGTGGCGGTCGGGGACGAATGATGGTCTTTTCCTACCAATCTATTCCCCTAGGAGCATGCGTAGTAGTACTTTGCTTCGAGGGCTAATAAACTTTTGCAATAAGTATGTGAGTTCATTATGACTAATGTTGAGTCCATGGATTATACGCACTCTCACCCTTCCACCATTGCTAGCCTCTCTAGTATCGCGCAACTTTCGCCGGTACCATAAACCCACCATAGACCTTCCTCAAAACAGCCACCATACCTACCTATTATGGCATTTCCATAGCCATTCCTAGATATATTGCCATGCAACTTCCATCATCATCATCATATACATGACTTGAGCATTCATTGTCATATTGCTTTGCATGATCGTAAGATAGCTAGCATTATGTTTTCATGGCTTGTCCATTTTTTGATGTCATTGCTACGCTAGATCATTGCACATCTCGGTACACCACCGGAGGCATTCATATAGAGTCATATCTTTGTTCTAGTATCGACTTGTAATATTGAGTTGTAAGTAAATAAAAGTGTGATGATCATCATTAAAAGAGCATTATCCCAAAAAAAAGAAAATAGAAAAAGGCCAAAAAAAGAAGGAAAGGCCAAATAAAAAAAAGAAAGGCCAAATAAAAAAATAAAAAAATAAAAGGGGCAATTCTACTATCCTTTTACCACACTTGTGCTTCAAAGTAGAACCATGTTCTTCATATAGAGAGTCTCTGTAGCGAGCCGACCTCAAACGGTCAAGTCTCTATGCTTCAGTGTCATCCCTGGATCGGTAATGCTGACACACACAGTACTCGAAGGATTTATAACAGAGTAGCAATCACACACTTATTACATCGAATGTCTCAAAAGAGAACTTATTTCAATAATATGGCTTAAGGCCATCTAATACGATAACAACGGAAGGCTTGGAAGATAAAGTGAGTCCATCAACTCCAACGGCATAGCTGAGCTGCACGGCAACGACCTAACGAACCTTACTCCTCGTATGAAAAGTCTGCAACATAATACGTTGCAGCCCGAAAACGGGTCAGCACATGGAATATGCTGGCAATATAACTCAGTAGAGCAAGTACAGAATAATGCTATCACTACATGCATATTTGGCTGGTGGAAAGCTCTATGGTTATAGTTTTTGCGAAAAGCCAATTTTCCCAACAACAAAGGAATAGATTTTAATTTAACTATCATGGTGGTTGAAACATCATTGAGAAGGTTCCTCCAACTCAATCCCAATTGAAGTAATTAACAACCCAACAATATTAATTAAGAGTGATGAGATACTTAAGATACTCCAAGTACTAGATACTCAAGATTGTCCATAACCGGGGACACGGCTAACCATGATTAGATTGTACACTCTGCAGAGGTTTGCGCATTTTTCCCCACAAGACTCGATCGCCTCCGTTGGATTTCTCGCACTACATGGTGTTTGAGAAACGGATGACCGAGACACAGTCTTTCAGAAACATTAACTCTCTACTCCGGGCGGACCATACCAAACCTACAACCCTCTACCTGCTGATCCACCTCTTCAAGAGATTCACGTAACTTACTCAACTATGCTAGAGCCCATAACAGCTTGTGGCTGCACACGGAAGTTTCTAGCATGAATAATCTCAGTTCCCTTTGAGCCTGGGTGGCGGTCCATAGGAAAATCACACGGAACCCCGGGATTTCCAAAAATACAGGCAACACTGGGTACTCCAGGTGCCTCAATCCACCCAGATGTGTATTTAAGTTGCCACCTTAAGTTGAACCATTAATTAACAATCTCACATTTGTCATGGATTTCACTCAAACCAAAACCACATCTACGAGCATAGCATAGCAATATAAGCAACGCGTAGAAGTAACTCCCAAGGGTTTGATATAACAGGGAAATAGGTTCTACCTCAACAACTACTTCCCAACCCACAAGTTAATGACATCCTATTCATGCAATGTTTGAGGATTTATTCTAATGCATAAAAACTGGGTATGGAAAGAGTATGATCAATGTGTTACTTGCCTTGCCGAGGATCCGTGAAACCTAGGGACTCGTAGTAGCATGCTTCGCACTCCGGGAATTCTATCACAAACAAACAATAGCATACAAAAGCAACAAGCAGAGATGCATGGGCAAAACTCAAATAAGAGAGATTGACCAGAAAGTTCAACTTAAGAACTCCGGTTTGCAAAAAGAATCAAATCAAACGGAGCAACGAAACTCAAACGCCGAAAGAAACAAGATCCGTTTACTAATCTAAACTAAAGTCAAATTTTACAGTACAAAAATCTTGTTTAAGTTGATTAAACAAAAAGAGGGTCTCAAGACGTAGATCTAGGCGCTTGAATCGCCTGATTCTGATAAACGAGCGAAAAGATAAACTGAAACGAAAATCGGATCAGAAATCATGATCGAGAATAATCTCAAAAAATCCGATAAAAGAAAACTGACGAACAGACTAACGAACGAGCGTTCGTTATCTGTAACTAACGGGCGAAAAAACCGTTCGTTAAAACGAACGTACGGACGAACGTCCGCTAAGTAAACCGATCTAACAAAACGAACTAGGGTTTAAAAAACCGAATCGGTTTTAAAAAAACCGGCGGCGGCGGATCGGCGCGTTACCTCTCCGGCGAGGCAGCTCCGGCGAGGCGGGGCTTGGATGGCGGGCTTGCGGGGCGGCGGGGCAACTCGGCGGCGCGGGGCAGCTGCAGCGCGGGCGGCGGCAGGCGGCGGCGCGGGCTGGCGAGGGCTGCGGCGGCGGCTACTTGGGGCTCCAGGGGGGCCCCAGGGTGGGTTTTTAATGGGGGGGCGAGGCGGCGGCTCTGACTTGGGGAGGGGGTCGCGGCGGCGGTGGCGGATCGGACTCTTCCGAGTCCGGCGGCGGCACGGGACGGGGAAGGCGGTGGTGCGGGGTTGGGCCGGCCTGGCTCGGCTGGGCTTCGGCCCGGTCGGGCGTTGGAAGTTTTTTTTAAATAATTCGGCCAAACAGAAAATAAATCCTAGAAAATAAAATAAAAATCTAAAAAATGCCAAAATAAATTTTCACCGTCTAAATAAAATATTTAGAACGAGATGAACATTTTCTTGGCCCTAAAATGCAATTTTGAAAACGGGCAATTTTTCTAATGCAAATAAAATCCAAATAAAATCAAATGAATGATTTTAATATTTTTCCTCCAATATTTCAATTATTTTGGAGAAGTCATGTTATCTCCTCTCATATATTTTAATATGAAATATTTTTCGTAGAGAAAAATAATTAAAATAAAAAAAATCCTCGTTTCATTATTTGATAAAAATCAAATATGAAAACCGGGAAATCCCCAACTCTCTCCGAGGGTCCTTGAGTTGCTTAGGATCTCGAGGATAGCGGTACAAAAATGCAATAAAATATGATATGCATGAATGACCTATGTATAACATTCCAAATTGAAAATTTGGGATGTTATAAACCTACCCCCCTTAAGATGAATCTCGCCCTCGAGATTCGGGTTGGCTAGAAAATAGGTGTGGGTGGTGTTTGCGAAGATCATCCTCTCGTTCCCAGGTGGCTTCATCCTCGGTATGGTGGCTCCACTGAACTTTACAAAACTTGATAACCTTGCTGCGGGTGACTCGGCTGGCAAACTCAAGAATCCTGACTTGCTTTTCCTCATAGGTCAACTCACTGTCCAACTGAATCGCCTCCAAGGGTATTGTATCTCTTAACGGTATATTGGCCATCTCAGCATGACACTTCTTCAGCTGTGAAATATGAAATACATCATGAACTCCTGACAGTCCTTCAAGTAACTCCAACTTGTAGGAAACTTCTCCCATACGTTCCAAAACACGATACGGTCCTACAAATCTTGGGGCTAACTTTCCCTTAACTCCAAAACGTTTCACTCCTCGTAAGGGTGATACTTGCAGATATGCTCTATCTCCAATTTCATAGGTTACCTCCTTGCTTTTCGAGTCTGCATAACTCTTTTGCCTGGACTGAGCTATCTTCAGTCTATCACGAATCAGCTTAACCTTCTCTTCAGACTCCTTGATCAGGTCTGGTCCAAATAACTGTCGGTCTCCTACTTCATCACACATCAACGGTGTTCTGCACCTTCATCCATACAGGGCTTCGAACGGTGCCATCTTCAAAATGGCTTGGTAGCTATTGTTGTATGAGAACTCTACGTAAGGCAAATTGTCATCCCAACTAGATCCATAATCTAATGCACAGGCTCTTAATATGTCCTCCAGAATCTGGTTGACTCTCTCGGTCTGTCCATCCGTCTGCAGGTGAAATGTTGTACTGAACTCCAATCTCGTTCCCAAAGTCTGGTGTAGCTGATGCCAAAACTTTGAGGTAAACTGTGTTCCTCTATCTGATACGATGGTCCTCGGAACTCCATGCAGACATACGATCCTGGACATATATATCTTGCCCAACTTCGCACTTGTATAAGTGGTTTTCACTGGGATAAAGTGAGCCACTTTGGTCAAGCGATCAACTACTACCCATATAGAATCATATCCCAATTTGGTCCTGGGCAATCCGGTGATAAAATCCATGCCAACTTTATCCCACTTCCACTCGGGTATCGACATAGGCTGTAACAATCCTGCTGGATTTTGATGCTCTGCCTTCACTCTCTGACATACATCACATATGGCTACATACTCGGCAATATCCTTCTTCATCCCCGTCAACCAGAAACGTTCCTTCAAATCCAAATACATCTTGGTGTTTCTGGGTTGTATCGAGTATGGTGAGTCATGAGCCTCCTGAAGTATTAACTTCCTGATCTCTGGGTTATTGGGCACATAAACTCGGTCCTCAAACCATAAGGTGGCGTGCTCATCCTCACGAAAACCTTTGGCCTTTCCTTTGCTCATTCTCTCTTTTATCTCAGCAATCTCTTTGTCATCCTTTTGAGCTTCCCGAATCTTACCCAACAATGTCGACTAAACCTTTATTGTTGCAACAAAACCTCTAGGAACAATCTCTAATCGAAGTTCCATGATATCCTCTGCCAACTCCTTCGGTAATCCCGTCCTTGCTAGGATGTTAGCATAACTCTTCTGGCTCAAAGCGTCTGCTACGATGTTGGCCTTACCTGGATGATAGTGTAGCTTCATGTCATAATCCTTTATAAGCTCCAACCATCTCCTCTGCCTAAGGTTCATCTCCTTCTGTGCGAAGATGTACTTCAAACTCTTATGATCCGTGTACACATCACAATGATTTCCAATAAGGTAATGCCTCCAAGTCTTCAATGCATGCACTACGGCTGCTAGCTCCAAATCATGCGTGGCATAATTCAACTCGTGGGGTTTTAGTTGTCGTGAGGCGTACGAAACAACTCTTCCATCCTGCATAAGCACACTTCCATGTCCTAAGTGAGAGGCATCGCAATACACTTGGAATTCCTTACGTATATCTGGCAGGGTCAGCACTGGGGCTGTAGTCAAATGTTTCTTCAACTCCTAGAAACTTGCCTCGCAGTCTTCCGTCCATTTAAACTTAGTATCGTTCTTCAATAATTCAGTCATTGGCTTCGCAATCTTGGAAAAATTCTCAATGAATCTCCGATAGTATCCTACGAGTCCAAGAAAACTACGGATCTCGCTAACTGAAGTGGGTGCCAACCATTCAGTGACTGACTGAACCTTGCTAGGGTCTACTGCTATACCTTCTCCTGATATAACATGTCCAAGGAATCCGACTTCCTTCAACCAAAACTCGCATTTGCTGAACTTGGCATACAACGGGTGTTCCCTGAGTTTCTCGAGAACTAATCGCAAATGCTCCTTGTACTCCTCTTCATTCTTCGAATATACCATTATATCATCAATAAACACCACAACAAACTTGTCCAAATATTCCATAAATACTTTGTTCATCATGCTCATGAAAATAGGCAGGGGCATTAGTCAGTCCAAATGACATGACCGTATACTCGTACAATCCGTACCGCGCGGTGAATGCTGTCTTTGGTATATCTTTCTCTCGAATCTTCAACTAGTGGTATCCCGATCGCAAATCGATCTTCGAAAACACCTTAGCTCCTTGTAGCTGATCAAACAGATCATTAATCATCGGCAGTGGGTACTTGTTCTTAATCGTCACTTCATTCAAGGCCCGATAATCAACAACCATTCTTCGGGATTTATCCTTCTTCTCAACCAAAAGCACTGGGGCTCCCCAAGGTGATGAACTCCTTCGAATGTAACATTTCTCCAATAACTCCTTGATCTGTTTCTTAATCTCCTCCAGATCATTTGCGGGCATCCGATAGGGTCTCTTGGATATTGGCCCGGTACCTGGCAATAGCTCTATCAAAAACTCGATGTCTCTATCCGGTGGCATGCCTGGTAACTCCTCTGGAAAAACATCTGGGTAATCCTTCACTACAGGCACTTCCTCTTGAACAACTCCCGTGAGGATATTCACTTGGCTCCTTCTGGGCACATGCCTAGATACATACTTAATCCTTTTTCCCTCCGGGGTGGTGAGATAAATTGACTTACTAGCACAGTTAATGCTTCCTCCATACTTTGACATCCAGTCCATGCCTAATATCACATCCAATCCTTGTGACTCCAAGATAATTAGGTTGGACGGAAAAACATGTGTGCCAATGGTTAGGGGTATCTGGTCGCACCATCGACTAGCCATATACTCTGCTCCAGGTGAACTCACTAAAAGAGGGGTCCTAAGGGTTTGAGTTGGTAGTCTAAACTTATCCACAAATCCCCTTAATATGTATGAATACGATGCACCAGTATCGAAAAGAACAAGAGCGGTAAATGACTTAACGAAAAACTTACCTATAACTGCGTCTGGCTGCTCTTCAACCTCCTCCACGTTATCATGGTTCACTTGTCCATTGTTGAATGGATTGGGCTTCTTCCCAGCGCGCCCATTTCCGTTTCGATTCTTCTCTTCAGGCACTCAGTGGCATAGTGTCCAGTCTTCCCGCACTTAAAGCAAGTAACGTGACTTAGGTCTCTTTTGGCGGGTGTGGCTGGATTGGAGCGGTTCTGATTGTTGTTGGCTCCGTTCCCATTCCCATTCTTAGAACCATTGTGGTTATGCGATCCTCCGCCGGTGCGGTTATGACCTCCATGGTTATGAACAAGTCCTCCCGAGTTCAGGGTTAGGCGAGGCTTCTGTTGAGCTCCTAAGTTATACCTCCCTTGTCCATACTTCCTCTTACGGCTCTCAATCTGCTGCTGCTTCCCTTCAATCATAAGAGCCTTATCTACCAACTCCTGGTAGTTGTTGAAGGTTGCTACCATCAACTGCATGCTCATCTCATCATTCAGCCCTTCCATAAACTTCTCCTGCTTCACGGCATATGTGGCCACATCGTCAGGGGCATAGCGAGATAACTTGCTAAACTCATCCACGTACTGAGCCACAGTACGGTTCCCCTGGCGTAAGTTGCGAAACTCGCGCTTCTTCATATTGATAGCTCCAGTTGAGACATGGGCTGTGCGGAAAGTTTGCTGAAACTGGTCCCAAGTGACGTTGGCTATGGGGAAAGTGGCCGTGTAATTCTCCCACCATGAGGCTGCTGGTCCATCCAATTGATGTGTGGCAAAGTGCACCTTCTCAGCATATGTGCAACCTGCGGTGGTCAACTCCCTTCCAATACGGCATAGCCAATCGTCAGCAACTATAGGCTCGGTGCTACTAGAAAACACCGGCGGCTGTAACCTTTTGTTGTTGTTGCTGTTGTTGTTGCTGTTGTTGTTGTTGTTGTTGTTGTTGTTGTTGTTGTTGTTGTTGCTGTTGTTGTTGTTGTTGTTGTTGCCCTGGTTCTGAACTAGCAATTGCATCAAGGTGTTCTGCTGCTGGATCAACTGAGTGAGCTCCGGCACGAAGGCAAAACCGGTGTCACGTCTCGGAGGCATCTGATGGGTTTAGATGGAAGAGATCAGAATAGAAAAGGGGTCTAATGAGAAAGCACTACGCATATGCATATGAGACAAACACAATCATTTCACTCAATCAATCAAGCAAGGGCATACAAGCGGTCTAGAACTATCGCAAAAGTGCTCAACTACTACTAAATACATGGGGAAATACTACTAATATGTGGTGGTCATCTAGAAATTTTGATCGGTGGAAGAATCCATGATATCTGCTCCAGCTTCGTCTTCAAAGTCATCATCACTAGGGTCGGAGTCGGTGTCGTCGATGATAATGTAGTTGTCCGGGCAAGTGGAATCGTCGTCTTCTCCTCCCGGTGCTGGATCTCCCATGAATACTCCGATCTTCTTAACCAGGTCGTCATTCTTCTCCAGTAGCGTCTTAATTTCCTCCTCATATCCATCGCGTGTAAACTTGAGTTCTTCCTCCAGTTCGATGATCCTAGTCTTCGCCTTCTTCAAGTCCATCATGTCTGCGCACATCTGGTTCTCCTGACGTCGAATGTGCTAGTTTAGCTCCTGGATGAAAGATGCAATGGATCTATCCTTCTTGGTGCTGATCACTTCCCATTGCTTGTCTTGGCGCCCACAAATTTGGTAGATAGTGTCCTTGAGATCCTTGTTGTAGACTTCTCCAATGCATCCCATGGTAATGTGAGCTGTCATGCTCTTGCCTAGACTCCAGGTGGGTGCTTCAAAACAAAATTCTATGGGTTTAGAGGTTGGCGAGAACGTCCTTCCTGGAACTTGTACTTGAATCATCCAGCGCTCCTGTTCTGGTAAGGTGGCATTGTACGTCCTGGTGAAGCTTGGTATTCCAATATTCAAGTACCTAGTGACTTCCTTCAAATGGCGTCCAAAAGGTGTGTCTTCATCCGGCTGTGCAAACTTGTTCTTCATCTCCGCCATCCTAAGGAGTAGAAAATGGAGCGGAGCCAGAAATGAGTAGAGAAGAGTGACCTAGGGTTTTTATCTTAGTGGTCGTGTCCTACACTCAGCATGTGTTCTGATACCATCTTGTAGCGACCCGACCTCAAAAGGTCAAGTCTCTGTGCTTCAGTGTCATCCCTGGATCGGTAATGCTGACACACACAGTACTCGAAGGATTTATAACAGAGTAGCAATCACACACTTATTACATCGAATGTCTCAAAAGAGAACTTATTACAATAATATGGATTAAGGCCATCTAATACGATAACAACGGAAGGCTTGGAAGATAAAGTGAGTACATCAACTCCAACGGCATAGCTGAGCTGCACGGCAACGACCTAACGAACCTTACTCCTCGTCTGAAAAGTCTGCAACATAATACGTTGCAGCCCGAAAACGGGTCAGCACATGGAATATGCTGGCAATATAACACAGTAGAGCAAGTACAGAATAATGCTATCACTACATGCATATTTGGCTGGTGGAAAGCTCTATGGTTATAGTTTTTGCGAAAAGCCAATTTTTCCCTACAACAAAGGAAAAGATTTTAATTTAACTATCATGGTGGTTGAAACATCATTGAGAAGGTTCCTCCAACTCAATCCCAATTAAAGTAATTAACAACCAACAATATTAATTAAGAGTGATGAGATACTTAAGATACTCCAAGTACTAGATACTCAAGATTGTCCATAACCGGGGACACGGCTAACCATGATTAGATTGTACACTCTGCAGAGGTTTGCGCACTTTTCCCCACAAGACTCGATCGCCTCCGTTGGATTTCTCGCACTACATGGTGTTTGAGAAACAGATGACCGAGACACAGTCTTTCAGAAACATTAACTCTCTACTCCGAGCGGACCATACCAAACCTACAACCCTCTACCTGCTGATCCACCTCTTCAAGAGCTTCACGTAACTTACTCAACTATGCTAGAGCCCATAATAGCTTGTGGCTGCACACGGAAGTTTCTAGCATGAATAATCTCAGTTCCCTTTGAGCCTGGGTGGCGGTCCATAGGAAAATCACAAGGAACCCCGGGATTTCCAAAAATACAGGCAACATTGGGTACTCCAGGTGCCTCAATCCACCCAGATGTGTATTTAAGTTGCCACCTTAAGTTGAACCATTAATTAACAATCTCACATCTGTCATGGATTTCACTCAAACCCAAACCACATCTACGAGCATAGCATAGCAATATAAGCAACGCGTAGAAGTAACTCCCAAGGGTTTGATATAATAGGGCAATAGGTTCTACCTCAACAACTACTTCCCAACCCACAAGTTAATGACATCCTATTCATGCAATGTTTGAGGATTGATTCTAATGCATAAAAACTGGGTATGGAAAGAGTATGATCAATGTGTTACTTGCCTTGCTGAGGATCCGCGAAACCTAGGGACTCGTAGTAGGACGCTTCACACTCCAGGAATTCTATCAAAAACAAACAATAGCATACAAAAGCAACAAGCAGAGATGCATGGGAAAAACTCAAATAAGAGAGATTGACCAGAAAGTTCAACTTAAGAACTTCGGTTTGCAAAAAGAATCAAATCAAACGAAGCAATGAAACTCAAACGGCGAAAGAAACAAGATCCGTTTACTAATCTGAACTAAAGTCAAATTTTACAGTAGCAAAATCTTGTTTAAGTTGATTAAACAGAAAGAGGGTCTCGAGACGAAGATCTAGGTGCTTGAATCGCCTGATTCCAATAAACGAGCGAAAAGATAAACTGAAACGAAAATCGGATCAGAAATCGTGATCGAGAATAATCGCGGAAAAATCCGATAAAAAGAAAATTGACGAACAGACTAACGAACGAGCGTTCGTTATCTGTAACTAACGGGCGAAAAAACCATTCGTTAAAACGAAAGTACGGACGAACGTCCGCTAAGTAGCAGAATCGGGAAAAACCGGCGAACCGATCTAAAAAACCAAACTAGGGTTTTAAAAAAAACCGAATTGGTTTTCAAAAAAAACGGCGGCGCGGATCGGTGCGTTACCTCTCCGGCGAGGCAGCTCCGGCGAGGCGGGGCTTGGGCGGCGGGCTTGCGGGGCGGCTCAGCGGCGCGGGCGGCGGCAGGCGGCGGCAGCGACTTGGGGCTCCTGGGGGGCCCCGGGGTGGGTTTTTAAAGTGGAGGGGGTGAGGCGGCGACTCCGACTTGGGGAGGGGGTCGCGGCGGCGGCTCGGACTCTTCCGAGTCCAGCGGCGGCACGGGACGGGGAAGGCGGTGGCGCGGGGTTGGGCCGACCTGGCTCGGTGGGCTTCGGCCCGGTCGAGCGCTGGAAGTTTTTTTTAAATAATTCCGCCGAACAGAAAATAAATCCTAGAAAATAAAATAAAAATCTAAAATGCCAAAATAAATTTTCACCGTCTAAATAAAATATTTAGAACGAGATGAACATTTTCTTGGCCCTAAAATGCAATTTTGAAAACGTGCAATTTTTCTAATGCAAATAAATCCAAATAAAATCAAATGAATAATTTTAAAATTTTTCCTCCAATATTTCAATTATTTTGGAGAAGTCATGTTATCTCCTCTCATATATTTTAATATGAAATATTTTTCGGAGAGAAAAATAATTAAAATTAAAAATCCTCGTTTCATTATTTGATAAAAATCAAATATGAAAACCGGGAAATCCCCAACTCTCTCTGAGGGTCCTTGAGTTGCTTATGATCTCGAGGATTGCGGAACGAAAATGCAATAAAATTTGATATGCATGAATGACCTATGTATAACATTCCAAATTGAAAATTTGGGATGTTACAGTCTCTTGAGTTATCACTTTCATATACTAGTGGGAATTTTCATTATTAAACTTGGCTTGTATATTCAAACGATGGGCTTCCTCAAATGCCCTAGGTCTTCATGAGCAAGCAAGTTGGATGCACACCCACTTAGTTTGAGTTTGAGCTTTCATATACTTATAACTCTAGTGCATTCGTTGCATGGCAATCCCTACTCACTCACATTGATATCTATTGATGGGCATCTCCATAGCCCGTTGATACGCCTAGTTTATGTGAGACTATCTTCTCCTTTTTGTCTTCTCCACAACCACCATTCTATTCCACATATAGTGCTATATCCATGGCTCACGCTCATGTATTGCGTGAGGGTTGAAAATGCTGAAGCGCGTTAAAAAGTATGAACCAATTGCTCGGCTTGTCATCGGGGTTGTGCATGATGTGAATATTTTGTGTGGTGAAGATGGAGCATAGCCAGACTATATGATTTTGTAGGGATAACTTTCTTTGGCCTTGTTATTTTGAAAAGACATGATTGCTTTATTAGCGGGCTTGAAGTATTATGGGTTTTTATGTCAAATGATAGACTATTGCTTTGAATCACCCATGCCTTAATATTCATACCATGATTAGATATGTGATCAAGATTATGCTAGTTATCATTCCACATCAAAAATTATCTTTTTATCATTTACCTACTCAAGGACGAGCAGTAATTAAGCTTGGGGATGCTGATACGTCTCTGTTGTATGTATAATTTTTGATTGTTCCATGCCAATATTCTACAACTTTCATATACTTTTGGCAACTTTTTATACTATTTTTGGGACTACCATATTGATCCAGTGCCCAATGCCAGTTCCTGTTTATTGCATGTTTTTTGTTTCGTAGAATATCCATATCAAACGGAGTCCAAACGGGATAAAAACTGACGGAGATTTTTTTTGGAATATATATGATTTTTGGGAAGAAAAATCCACGCGAGATGATGCCCGAGGGGGCCACGAGGCAGGGGCGCGCCCCTGACCCTCGTGGCCACCCCGTAAGGCGGTTGATTCCCTTGTTTCGCCGCAAGAAAGCTAATATCCGGATAGAGATCTTGTTAAAATTTCATCCCAATCAGAGTTACGGATCTCCGGGAATATAAGAAACGGTGAAAGGGTAGAATGTGAGAACGCAGAAACAGAGAGAGACAGAGAGACATATCCAATCTCGGAGGGGCTCTCGCCCCTCCCACGCCATGGAGGCCAAGGACCAGAGGGGAAACCCTTCTCCCATCTAGGGAGGAGGTCAAGGAAGAAGAAGGAGGGGGGTTCTCTCCTCCTCGCTTCCGGTGGCACCGGAGTGCTACTAGGGGCCATCATCATCACCGCAATCTTCACCAACAACTTCACCGCCATCATCACCAACTCTTCCCCCCTCTATGCAGCGGTGTAACCTCTCTTTTACCCGCTGTAATCTCTACTTAAACATGGTGCTCAACGCTATATATTATTTCCCAATGATGTATGGCTATCCTATGATGTTTGAGTAGATCCGTTTTGTCCTATGGGCTATTTGATGATCAAGATTGGTTTGAGTTGCATGTTTTATTATTGGTGATGTCCTATGGTGCTCTCCGTGTCGTGCAAGCATGAGGGATTCCCGCTGTAGGGTGTTGCAATACGTTCATTATTCGCTTATAGTGGGTTGCGTGAGTTACTGAAACACAAACCCGAGTAAGGGGGTTGTTGCGTATGAGATAAAGAGGACTTGATGCTTTAATGCTATGGTTGGGTTTTACCTTAATGATCTTTAGTAGTTGCAGATGCTTGCTAGAGTTCAAATCATAAGTTCATATGATCCAAGTAGAGAAAGTATGTTAGCTTATGCCTCTCCCTCATATAAAATTGCAATAATGATTACCGGTCTAGTTATCGATTGCCTAGGGACAAATAACTTTCTCGTAACAAAAAGCTCTTTACTAAAACTAACTTAGTTGTGTCCTTATCTAAACAGCCCCTACTTTTTATTTACGCAATCTTTATTATCTTGCAAACCTATCCAACAACACCTACAAAGTACTTCTAGTTTCATACTTGTTCTAGGTAAAGCGAACATCAAGCATGCGTAGAGTTGTATCGGTGGTCGATAGAACTTGAGGGAATATTTGTTCTGCCTTTAGCTCCTCGTTGGGTTCGACACTCTTACTTATCGAAAACTATTGCGATCCCCTATACTTGTGGGTTATCAACAACCAAGGATGATGCATGTCCGGTTTAAATAAGCATGGCATGGCAAAGTGCAAAAACAACACTACAAAATAAGTGGAGTTCTATATGCAATGAGTTGCATATTGACGAAACACCACAATCGATAATTTAGTTCCCTCTTGTTTATGTACTCAACAATGTTAAATGTTGGTTAAACATGGCAAGAGGTGAGGCATAAGTAAACTAACTATTTAGGCATTTTAAATGAAGCCGGAACAACAAACAACAATTCCGGAAAATCCCCATATGCATATTTAGCAATTTAATGCAAACAACAATTTTAAACATTTTAAATGTTGCTATCATGATGCGGATGACATATAAAGGTTTTATGCAATTTTAAGAAAATGTTGACATGAGCATGTTATGAACATTTGTCGCCATGGCGGAAGGAAAAAGGGGGCCACATCAACGAATCCAAAAATGATGCCACGGCAATATAACGGTTCTGGTAGCTCATGGAGATACCGATGCAAAGGAAGTGTGGCGGGAGCGTGCAAAATATGGTGGGGTGATCCTGGTTACCGGGTTCCCACGGGTGGACGGCATGGCAACGAGGAGGAACATGCAAGCGACAATTTCGGACATGGTGAAAACACGGGGTTCATCTCATACAACTCAAATGCATTCAATCATGGGCGTCGTCTCGGGGTTATACCTTCGAAGCGTGCAAATAGGACGATTCGGGTTCGGTCCAATGTAGAGGAAGTAGACGTTCTCGGGACGGTCGTAGTGGAAGTAGTGGTACACGGAGTCGGTAATGGAAGTAGTGATACACGTTTCGTAGAGGGGCTTGACGAATCCGAGTCACTTGGGTCGACGGTAGTCGTTCACATTCTTAGTCACACAAGTTTCCATAGATGTTCGGGGTCACGACGAGGAACTCGGCGTTCACAGAGTCTTCGAGGGTCGACGGTAGTGGTACTTGGCAAAATGCACGTCAACGGTAGTTGTTCTCGTATCATTGTGGAAGTAGTCGTTCACTTGACGGTCTTATCGAATCCTCGTCAACGGTAGAGATCCACCTTGGCGTTTTGAAGGGGTACTTGGCGTCGTGGTACTTGTTGGTTTCGGGGATGGTAGAAGACGAACTTGGCGATCCTCGTTGACCTGGTACTAGGCATTTCATTCAGTACTCGTCCGAGCATCCGTGTGGTCTTGCCGGTGGTGTACTTGGCGAATCCACGTAGTCATACACGGTTAGTAGAGGAACTTGACGCATCCAAACGAAGCAACAAAAAAAGGCCTTGGGTCTTGGTGGTCAATGAAGGGAGGTGGGCGGTGAAGCAGCAGCAACGTGCCAGCATTGTACAACCACGACGAACACTGTGGTCGTGAGGAGGAAGGCCCTGGCACGAGACCAGCAACGGGCACGCAAGTGCAGGAAGGCGGTTGGATGCAGGGCGGCGGCAGGACTTGGCCTTGAGGGTGGTCACGGCCCGCGCGAGGGAGCAGGGAGGCCGGAAGGCACGGTCGACGTCGCTCGTTGGCATCCGTGAGGAGGCGCAGAGAGGCGGGGGAGAGGCATGACGCGGAAGGGGCAGGACCGGGCAGCGAGGTCCAACGACCCGGCGACGAGGTGCACTGGCGATGACGGGGATCGGGCGCGGGGGCTCCTGTGTGCGTGGGTAGAGCGAGAGGCCACTCCTCTCTGGCGGCGCGAGCAGGGGAAGAGGGGATCAGGAGAGAGTGGGGATCGATCGGGGCACTGCGGCGAGGATCACGGAGAGGTGAGGTGGAGGAGGACGAGGGAGGCTGCGGTGCTGTGGGAGGGAGATGGGGATTGAGGAGAGCTCTCCCCTGCGGCTAGGGTTAGGAAGGGCACCGGCTGGGCCTAGGGACAAATGGGCCTAGGTGCAGTAGTTGGGAGGCCTAGCTGGCTGATGGGCTGTGGGGAAGGTTGGGCCGGTGAGAGGCCCAGCTGGGCTAGACTTTCTTCTCCCTCTCCCCTATTTCCTTCTCTTTTCATTTACAGAGAATTAAGAGAAAGGAAAAGAGATAAGAGAAGGTTAGAGGAAGAATTTGGACATGTGGTTAAGTTTCCCGGACTCATAAAAATGAGTTTGTTCTGAGAAAATAGAAAAGTCCATGATTGAAAGATGTAAATTCAAACTTATTTGAATTTAATTCAAATGGGTTTGAACTAGGACTTGGTAAAAAGAAGGTCCAAAAATGTTCGGTTTTTTATAGGAGCCTCGATAAAAGAGATAAAGAATTGTGGACAAGATTTGAAGGTCAAACTCGAAGTGGAATAGGCATGGGAATTATTTTTTCACGTGTGTTATGGTTAATTCCAAAAGAATGTAATATTTATTATAGCTCCCTAATATTGGGAGGATATGTTATAAAGAGAATCACCATGTGAATTCCCTCGGTTTAAATGGACCGAAGATCCATGCAATTTATTTAGTTGAGTTTTACAAAATTAAATGACATGATGGCATGATGCAATATAAAAAATAAATAGAGCAAGCACAAATGAAACACACGGAGGTCAAAAAAATATGGAAGTCTTCTGGAGCGTCGGTCTTGGGGCGTCACAACACTCCTCCACTTACAAGAGATCTCGTCCCGAGATCTAAGGATGGCAGCGGAGAGAAATGGAAGGGGAAGAGGTAAAACAAGTTGCATCTTTGACAAAAGAGTGAAACCAATGAACCTTGAGAGGTTAAACAAATTGAAAGAAGGAATCCAACAAATATGCAAGAAGTTGAAAACACTCTGTTATAAAAGAGGAACAAGGAACATTGCAAGAACCTTGTAGGCTGAAGGACATGAAACAAGAGCTTAACGGACCAAAAGAATATGAAAGCACACCGGTAGAAAAGATAAACAAGGAACACCATGTGAGCCTTGGAGTTTGCAAAGCTATGAATGACGAGAACAATGGAAAAGAAGTACATGTAAGCGCTCCGGTTGAAACGTGATGTACAAGGGACGATAAAGATCAATTACGACAACACTCCGGTTAAAACAAGATAGAGACAGAATAAGAATGATATAATTTGGACAACACTCCGATTGTAAATGGAAGGAATTGAACATGAACTTTACAAGATGAGAGGATACTTGATGAAATCAACAACACCCTACCTCCGAAACTATTGAAAGAAAGGCACAAGGGGTAAGAAAGTTTTCAGACAGCACTCCGGTTGCGAAGGGAGGCAAAACTTGATAAGATGAGAGAACTTGAATGGAGGACACGACACTCCGGTTGAATGGATAAGCAAAGTAAAGAACATGATCTTTGACAAAAAATGGGATGATGGTTCGAAGAGTGCAACATCACAATGCCTCCAGAAGAAATGAAAGAATGGAATTTACTGAACGGAGGAAAACAAGATCTTGAAAGAGCACGCTTACAGGAAATACTAGAACGGAGTTGTTGGATTATCAATAACGAAAGGATAAGCTTGTTGTGGCCTGATGGAAAACATCTCAAAATTATGAGGTGACAACCTGCCACTCACGGGAAAAAAGATTTGATTGAGAGCACCAAAGAGATTAAAAACTTCGTCCACGAAGATGATAAAGAGATAACTTGGATCATTGTTAAGCACCCTAATAACAACATTCCTTAGGGAAGGCTGTAGGTGAAATATAACCCAAGATAACTCCAACAAAGAGATTTGTTGGTTGAAAAGATGTCTTGAGCGAAGAAAAAATGATGGATTTAAATATTTCACTCTTGAAAACTTGTGAATAATGAAACACGGAGGGAAATTATCAACAATGACATAACACCACCTCAAAAGATGAGATATGAAGGAGTGCACTTCGGATGCAAGATGAAGAATGCTCGAACTCCTCAAATAAGTCATGTGCTGAACACCATGTTATTTTAGAGTAAAGCTTGGCGGATCTTAACCTCGAGAGAAATCTTGAAGAGCAAATCGAGAATGAAAGGAATCATTGACGAACCACCATGTAGAGCCTCCGTGAAGAACTCCAGTAAACCAAAGGATGATAAAAAGAAAGAGAAGTTGAAAACACAAAGTGAAGCCTTGCAATGATTAAGATGGAGCTTCGCGACGAGATCATGCGAAAAACTTGGAACTCCGAAAAAGAAAAGATGAAGCATCTCAAACTGAGAAATCTGACATGATGAACAACTCTGGAAAGAAGAAACTAGATCACTTGGATGAAACAATAATAAGAATTATGTTATGCATATCTTTCACCAATTTAAATTGATGACAAACAACGGATTTGGCATACTACTTATTCTTATTGAAAAAGATTGAAAGAGATATAGCCAAACTTGGGACAAACTTGAACAAACCACCGGTAGGATTCGAAAGAACAAATTAATTGATATGATAACAACAGAAGAGGAATGTTGAAAGAACCACTGTAAGAATTGAATATGATTGAGGAAAAGAGAATGAAACACCGGGAAGAATTAGAAAATGAACGAAGATACTTGAGAGAATATAGATACAAATGAACGAAGAGATCCCGAGTTGATTAGAGAATACTTGAATGATGCCCCGGTAAGATTTGGAGAACGAGAGCTGAAAGATGGAATGAATGATTCTGAGATGACGGGCTCTAGAGAATCAAACTGAAAAGACTCCTAGATTGCTCCGGATGGGTGACAAGAATTCCCACAATCAAAAACAATTATGAGAGGATGGCAACCAGCTGGAACTACGCATCTTCCAGAGAACGCACCAAGATTTAGGAGAAATCCTTCTTCGATCTACAAATGTTTGAGAATGACGATGAGAACCATCATGATAATTTATGAGACACTCCGGAAGAATGAGAAGCGAAGAGGTTGAGCCAACGATGAAAAATAATTTGAAATCGATCTTGGAAAACATCTGACTGATGAAATTCATTCTTACGTCAAACTTCGAAAATAATTTGTGAATATCTCCGGAAAAATTAGAAGAGTCAGGTAAGATCCTAGGAAAAGACCTGTGGGTTAGGGCCCACTCAAAAGGAAACACCATTGTACTATTTAAAAGAGAGATTGCGCTGGTTGAATTAAATGGCTCAAAAGAGATAACAACCTCGAGATATCTTGAACGGATTTGGAATGAAAACACGAATCTCTGGATATGTCTTCAGTACTCCAGAACAAATTAATAAGTGAAGTGAACAATTAAGAGGTGCACTGGCATGAGAAAACATTTGAAACGAGGAAAGGATATGATCGACAAAGCTTGAATTGAATCCACCGGAGAAGAAAAGAGAACGAAGAATAATAAACTTGAAACTCCGTTAGTATCTTCGTGAGAATCACCGGATAAGAACATTGAGGGAAAAGAATGGAGAGACTTCCCATCAATAAAAAGGATACTTGATTAATAAATCAGAGTCCTTGAATACAAAGGGTGGGAGGGCGGGAAAACAAAGGCAACTTGGGAAGATGGAATGGATACCGTTGAGAAAACTTAGAATTGATCTTGCGGATGGGAAAAAATGATGGGATCATCTCGAAGAGAAACGCACCGGTTGGAAATATAATTGAGATGACAATATCGATAAATAAGAAGGGTTAGTATTCACATAGGAATATGAGAACACCATTTAGAAAAGGTATGGAATCCACATTTGACCTCGAAGCAACTCGAATACCACAACAAAAACAAAACAAAGGATTGGCTTAGGGAATAAGCCAGAACAAACATATGATAGACCCCATATCGTATCATGTGTCTGTCGGAAAGATATCCTATGAGATACTTGAATTCCCACCTATAAACTCCTGAAACTTTCTGGTTATGCAATCTGGTGTTGGGGATACAGGGGAAGCATAATATCTCACCCAAACTAACAATCCCTACATCCAGCTGTATCCATCCGTCAACACATAACCAAGAAACCTTCGGAAATCGTGTACCTCAACCTTCGAAAAGCACCCGTTATACGAGTTATGGCAATACTTCCGAACTCCCGCCCCAGTATTGGGTGGCGTCGAGGTTATCTCACCAACAACCGCATAAAAGAGATTTTCAATGTCGGCGAACTCAGGTATTCCAGAACAGCAATGATAAAATTGTGACGACAACACCTCAAAGCTCAACTCCCCGGGACACTCCCACAACCCCTAAATGTCAGGAGGCACCAAGAACAATGTTCTCGTCACAAGAATATCGAAACGATTCCAAGATATCCGCGTGATCCTAAAATAAATTTGTGAAATTTGAGGAGAGGAAAGTCAAAATATCTATGTCCGGAGACCTCACCAGAGCGACGAAGGGACTGAGGAGTAAAAAGAATCCTACTCTCCGATATATATAATCCTACAACTCAAAACATTTTCGTTCTAGACTCAACAACGTTAGCGATTCGATCAAGCCGGGGGCTCCTAAGTCGGGGATGGCTCTAATACCAACTTGTAACTCTCATGATGCGGCTATATCTCCCACATGTCGACGCACGACTTAGAGGCATAACCGCATGGTGGTGTTTTCACAAGAGGGGTAGTCTTCACACAATCCCATTTACTGAATAAGAAAGGGATAAAGAGTTGGCTTAGAATCGCCACTTCACACAAATAACAAGTAAAACATACATCAACCAGAGTACAATCAAGGCCCGACTATGGAACCAAAATAAAAGAAGGCAACCCCAAATGCTAGATCCCCGATCGTCCCAACTGGGCACCACTACTGATCAACTGGAAAAGACACATAACAACGACCAAGATCTTCATCGAGCTCCCACTTGAGCTTGGTTGCGTCACCTGCAGTGGTATCAACGGCACCTGCAACTGTTTGGAAGTATCCGTGAGTCACGAGGACTCAGCAATCGCACACCCGCGAGATCAAGACTATTTAAGTTTATGGGTTGGATAAGGTAATGAGGTGGAGCTGCAGCAAGCGCTAAGCAATTATGGTGGCTAACTGACGCAAATAAGAGTAATATGAGAAGCTACGCAACGGTCGTGAAGCTAGAAGCGATCAAGAAGTGATCCTGAAACTACTTACGCACAAACATAACCCAAGACCGTGTTCACTTTCCGGACTCCGCCGAAAAGAGACCATCACGGCTACACACACGGTTGATTCATTTTAATTAAGTCAAGTGTCAAGTTCTCTACAACCGGATATTAACAAATTCCCATCTGCCACATAACCACGGGCACAGCTCTCGAAAGTTTATACCCTGCAGGGGTGTCCCAACTTAGCTCATCACAAGCTCTCACGGTCAACGAAGGATATTCCTTCTCCCAGAAAGACCCGATCAGTCTCAGAATCCTGGTTACAAGACATTTTGACAATGGTGAAACAAGACCAGCAAAGCCTCCCGATGTGTCGAAAAATCCCGATAGGAGTCGCACATATCTCATTCTCAGGGCACACCGGATGGGACAAGCTACGAGTAAAACCAGCCCTCAAGTTTCCCCAAGGTGGCCCCGCAGGCTGCCCGGTTCAGACCAACACTTAGAGAAGCACTGGCCCGGGGGGGTTAAAATAAAGATGACCCTCGGGTTAGCAACTCCCAAGGGAAAAATATAGGTGGTGGTGAGGCAAATGTTAAAACCAAGGTTGGGCCTTGCTGGAGGAGTTTTATTCAAAGCGAACTATCAAGGGGGCCCCATAACCCCAACTGCATAAGGAACGCAAAATCAAGGAACATAACACCGGTATGACGGAAACTAGGGCGGCAAGAGTGGAACAAAACACCAGGCATAAGGCCGAGCCTTCCACCCTTTACCAAGTATATAGATGCATTAATTAAAATAAGAAATATTATGATGTCCCAACATATCCATGTTCCAATATGGAACACACTTCAACTTCACCTGCAACTAACAACGCTATAAGAGGGGCTGAGCAAAGCGGTAACATAGCCAAACAATGGTTTGCTAGGAAGGTGGGTTAGAGGCTTGACATGGCAATATGGGAGGCATGATATAACAAGTGGCAGGTAGCGCGACATAGCGATAGAGCGAACAACTACTAAGCAAACATAGAAGTGATATCGAGGGTATGGTCATCTTGCCTGAGATCCTGCAAGGAAGAAGAACGAGTCCAAGAAGAAGACAAACGGACGTAGTCGAACGAATTCTCACAACTCCGGAACAAAGCCAAAGCTAACGAGAGAAGCAAACCAGAAAGAAGCAAGCAACATGGTAAACATACATCACATAAACATGGCATGATGCACAACCAAGGATGATGCATGTCCGGTTTAAATAAGCATGGCATGGCAAAGTGCACAAACAACACTACAAATTAAGTGGAGTTCAATATGCAACGAGTTGCATATTGAGGAAACACCACAATCGATAATTTAGTTCCCTCTTGTTTATGTACTCAACAATGTTAAATGTTGGTTAAACATGGCAAGAGGCTAGGCATAAGTAAACTAACTATTTAGGCATTTTAAATGAGGCCGGAACAACAAACAACAATTCCGGAAAATCCCCATATGCACATTTAGCAATTTAATGCAAACACCAATTTTAAACATTTTAAATGTTGTTATCATGATCAAGGTTGGAAAAAGCGGTAGGCGTAAGCGAGACGGTTGGCCGTCGCCTAGTGCCTAGGCGGTGCTTAAGCGCCCTAGGCGCAGCCTAGGCGGTAATATAGATTCTAGTATCAGGGTATATTTGTGGTTATTATATGTGCACTGATGTTAATTTATGGCAGATAAATAAGTTAACTACCATCTACTACCATTTGAATATGTGATGTTTGGCATTTTAGTGCAATATGACATGATTTCTGGCTTGGGTAAACAATTTGTTGCATGCACTTCCTAGACTACCATTTATGCCCTAGGCGAGGCATTTGTCCATTGCCTAGCGCCTAGGCGTGCCTAAGCGCCTCCTAGGCACTGCCTTTTGCGACAGTGATCGTGATGCGGATGACATATACAAGTTTTATGCAATTTTAAGAAAATGTTGAGATGAGCATGTTATGAAGCATTTGTCGGCATGGCGGAAGGAAAAAGGGGGCCACGGCAACGAATCCGAAAATGATGCCACAACGACATAACGGTTCCGGTAGCTCATGGAGATACCGGTTCAAAGGAAGTGTGGCGGCAGCGTGCAAAAGATGGTGGGCTGATCCCAGTTACTGGGTTGCCACGGGTGGACGGCATGGCAACGAGGAGAAACATGCAAGCGACAATTTCGGACACGATGCAAACGCGAGGTTCATCTCATACAATTCACATGCATTCGATCACGGGCGTCGTCTCGGGGTTATACCTTTGAAGCGTGCAAACGGGACGGTTCAGGTTCGGTGCAATGTAGAAGATGTAGACGTTCTTAGGATGGTCGTAGTGGAAGTAATAGTACACGACATTGTTAGTGGTAGTAGTGATACACGTTTCGTAGAGGGACTTGACGAATCCGAGTCACTTGGGGTCGACGGTAGTCATTCACGTTCTTAGTCGCACAAGTTTCTGTAGATGTTCGGGGTCACGGCGAGGAACTCGACATTCACGGAGTCTTCGAGGGTCGACGGTAGTGGTACTTGGCAAAATGCACATCAACGGTAGTTGTTCTCGTATCGTCGTGGAAGTAGTCGTTCACTTGACGGTCTTAATGAATCCTCATCAACGGTAGAGATCCACCTTGGCGTTTTGGAGGGATACTTGGCGTGGTGGTACTTGGCGATTTCGAGGATGGCAGAAGACGAACTTGGCGATCCTTGTTGACCTCGTACTAGGCGTTCCGTTCAGTACTCGTCCGAGCATCCGTGTGGTCTTGCCGGTGTTGTACTTGGCGAATCCACGTAGTCATACACGGTTAGTAGAGGAACTTGACGAATCCAAATGAAGCAACAAAAAAGGCCTCGGGTCTTGGTGGTCAACGAAAGGAGGTGGGCCACAAAGCAGCAGCAACGTGCCAGCACTGTACAACCACGACGAACACCATGGCCGTGAGGAGGAAGGCCCTGGCACGAGACCAACAACGGGCACACGCGTGCAGGAAGGCGGTTGGATGTAGGGCGGCGACGGGACTTGGCCCTGAGGGTGGTCACGGCCCGCACGAGGGAGCAGGGAGACCGGAAGGTGCGGTCGACGTTGCTCGTTGGCGTCCGCGAGGAGGCGCAGAGAGGCAGGGAGAGGCACGACGCGGAAGGGGCAGGACCGGGCGGCGAGGTCCGACGACCCAGCGACGAGGCGCGCTGGCGATGACGGGGATCGGGCGCAGGGGCTCCTGCGTGCGTGGGTGGAGCGAGAGGCCGCTCCTCTCTGGCGGCGCGAGCAGGGGAAGAGGGGATCGAGAGAATGTGGGGATCGATCGAGGCACTGCGGCAAGGATCGCAGAGAGGTGAGGTGGAGGAGGACGAGGGAGGCTGCGGCGCTGTGGGAGGGAGATGGGGATCGAGCAGAGCTCTCCCCTGCGGCTAGGGTTAGGAAGGGCACCGGCTGGGCCTAGGGGCAAATGGGCCTAGGTGCAGTACTTGGGAGGCCTAGCTGGCTGATGGGCTGTGGGGAAGGTTGGGTCGGTGAGAGGCCCAGCTGGGCTGGACTCTCTTCTCCCTCTCCCCTATTTCCTTCTCTTTTCATTAACAGAGAATTAAGAGAAAGGAAAAGAGAGAAGAGAAGGTTAGAGGAACAATTTGGACATGCGGTTAAGTTTCTTGGACTCATAAAATTGAGTTTGTTCCGAGAAAATAGAAAAGGCCATGATTGAAAGATGTAAATTCAAACTCATTTGAATTTAATTCAAATGGGTTTGAACTAGGACTTGGTAAAAAGAAGGTCCAAAAATGTTCGGTTTTTTAGAGGAGCCTCGATAAAAGAGATGAAGAATTGTGGACAAGATTTGAAGGTCAAACTCGAAGTGGAATAGGCATGGGAATTATTTTTTGCACGTGTGTTATGTCTAATTCCAAAAGAATGGAATATTTATCATAGCTCCCTAATATAGGGGGGATATGTTATAAAGAGAATCACCATGTGAATTCCCTCGGTTTAAGTGGACCGAAGATCCATGCAATTTATTTAGTTGAGTTGTACAAAATTAAATGACATGATGGCATGATGACATGATGCAATGCAAAAAATAAATAGAGCAAGCACAAATGAAACACATGGAGGTCACGAAAATATGGAAGTCTTCTGGAGCGTCGGTCTTGGGGCGTCACAAATGTGTTCGTCAAACACATACACTCACTCACAATCAAGGAAGATCCTTTTGTGGAGGAGACCCCCACTACAGGAATTAGAAACTTTGCTACCTGCCATGGCTGACAGCAAAGGCATTTGCCGTCAGCCAGCATACGGCAACACATCCAACCGAACGAACTATGGCAAAGGGAACTTTGCCGTCTGCTGGCGTACGGCAAAGATGCAAAGGTCTTTGCCGTCCGCCAACAAACGGCAAAGGACCTGGATGACACAAGTGGCGGCTTAGGGCCGTTAAGGGGTTAACGGCGTGCTTTGCTATTTGCTGGCAGATGGCAAAGACCTTTGTATCTTTGCCGTCTGCCAGCAATCGACAAAGTGCTCAAATATGCCAGCCCAGATGGCCCCCGGGTAGCTGCCACATGACCCGCTCTGCCGTCGGCTGGCAGACGACAAAGATGCCAAGGTCTTTGCCCTCTACTAGCGGACGACAAAGCTGCCAAATAGGCCAGCCCAGTTGTCGGTGTCAAAACCGGCCGATCTCAGGTAGGGTGTACCGAACTGTGCATTTGAGGATCGAAGGTAACAAGGGACAGGGGGAACATGATGGTTACCCAGGTTCGGGCCCTCTTAATGGAGGTAAAACCCTACGTCCTCGAGATCGTAATGGCTAAATGCTAGCTATCTAGCCTCTATGAATTATGATAGGCTCTATGGACTAACCCCTCCGGTTTATATACACACCGGAGGGGCCTAGGGTTGTACAGAGTCAGTTTATAGAGGAAGGAAATTACATATCCGGACACCAATCTTGCCATCCATGCATAGGAGAGTCGTACCCATACACGGGGAAGGCCTTCTGCCTTATATCTTCACGGCCCAACAGTCTGGCCCATGTCACATAGCCCAGACACTCGAGGACCCCCTAATCCAAGACTCCCTTAGTAGCCCCTGAACCAGTCTTCAATGATGATATGTTCGGCACATGGATTGTCTTCGGCATTGCAAGGCAGGTTCTTCCTCCTGAGTACTTCAAAGTAATCTTCTAAATAAAAGAACTATATCCGGCTCTGTATAATTGCGGCAACCCTTGGTCACGAAGGTAAGATACCCAATAAAACAATGTCTTTTCACTGACAACTTTTTCCGGCAAAATACCGCGTCTGGCTTCTTAACATTTTGAACCGTTTTTACACCTCCCGCTTCGTGTTTCGAGGCACAACCTCCACTGACACGTCTTTTCAAAACAAAGATCGGCACGACACCTCAGGAACAGGCGAGTTTTAAGGCTTTGTGGGGGGGTGTTTGATATTCACAACCTATATAAGAGGATAAGGATTCCCTTATTTTCCCCACGCCTTCTTCCTCCTGTTTTCCCATCTTCCAGCTCCAGTGCCCAAACTTCAATCTTTCCCACCTCCACCAGCCTCTCCAGCCATGTCTGGATCCGGTTCAAAGGGCAAGTTGGAGGCCTCCTTCGTCACCAAGAAGGACGTCAAGGAGCTCCGGGAGGCGGGGTATCTGTCTGCGGACATCACGCACAGGCTCCCTACCAAGTACCAAGTCATCCCCACTCCGGAGCCCGGCAAAAGGGTTGTATTCATCCCCCACTTCCTTCGTGGGCTAGGGTTTCCCCTCCACCCCTTCGTCCGGGGCCTCATGTTCTACTACGGGCTAGATTTCCATGATCTAGCCCCGAATTCTTTCCTTCACATCTCGGCGTTCATCATCGCATGTGAGGCGCTACTCCGCATCCCCCCACACTTCATCCTATGTCTCAAGGTCTTCAATATGAAGTCGAAGGTGGTCGACGGGCAGCATGCGGACTGCGGTGGCGCCATGGTGAGCAAGCTCCCCAACACCGTTTGGCCTAAGGGGGCCTTTGTGGAGACTGTGAAGGCGTGTCAGCAGGAGTGGTTCTACATCACCGAACCCCGTGATGCCAAGTGGGCGGCCAATATTGAGTTTAGATCCGACCCCCCTATGAGGCTCACCTCATGGACCGCTAAGGTTCTGGATCGGGGATCCACATCAGAAGTGTTGGTGCTGCAAAAGCGCATCACAAACATGATAAGCAAGAACACCGATCTCACTAAGATGATTTAGGTGATGCTCTTCCGCTGGATTCTTCCCTATCAACTCCGGCCCTCTCACATGTGGGAGTTCAATCCGTAAGATCCTCGAACCTTGAAGCACTTCTTTGGCACAACGCACGAAGACATCTGGAAGCTGTTGTTCAAGGCCCAAAAAGCATGGCCGAAGGAGACCGAAGACATCAGTCTCGACAGCGAGAATCCGTCCACACCAGTGAGTATGATTTTCCCAAATATATATTCGATCATAAGTTCCTCAAACATAATGAGTTTCCTCTCTTGTACTAGGATGGATAGCAAAGGCGGAGCGGATTAAGTGTCCAGCCCCGCTGCCTGAAGACCCGGCCGAACCCCGGCCGACGAAGATGCTGGTACCGGCGCCCTATCAGGCATCGGATAAGAAGGCCAAGAAGAAAAAGGGGAAGGATGCCAAGGGTGGCCTCCGCCACAAGGGTCCTTCGGACGCAGTGTCCGGAGAGACCAAAATCCCCTCCTCCCACGAGGGAGATGAAGATGAAGAGGAGGAGGAGACGGAAAGCGAATCCTCTCTTAAGGGGAAGAAGAAGAATAGGGCAGCCTCCATAGATCTGGAGGAGGAGGTGCCCAAGAGGGGGAAGATGGCCCTCTCGGATGGTTCAGATTCGGAGGCCGAACCCATTCCCAAGAGGCTTCCCAGGGTGAAGCCCCTGGCCGAATCATAAGTACCCAAAGATATATTACATGTCTTTGGTCCAATATGTTTTTATAATATAACATATTATACTGTGTATCTTTCAGCCCTACTCGCGACCTCCCCAACCCTTCACTATCTGAGGGAGTTCTCTGCCACCAGAGATGGCAAAGAGCGAGACACCCCTGCGAGCCCCTTCGCCAATCATCGCGGGTGACATCGAGGTGTTGTCCCGAAGGACCTCTCTAGGCCGTGAGAGGTGGGCGAGGCTGGCAAGACGGCACCCAAGGGTAATACCTTGGCTGCCGAAGAAATGGGGGGTGCGACCCCCATGGCGACTAACGGCAGGGGCCCTGACCAGGCTGACCCCCAGCCAGACATTATTCTGGAGACCAACGCGGCTCCAAAATCGGGCAAGCAACCCCCTTTGGAGGAGGGGGGAGCATCAGCTCCGACGACGGCCTCCACTAATCCGGAGGCGCCAGATACTTTGGTGGAAGCACTGCGATCTGCGTCCATCGTGGAGGAGCACCGCACCCTGATGGGTGCAGTGGTAGAGAAGGTTCATTCTGTCAAGAGCGGGCTGAACGAAGCCTTCACCAGCCTGCTGATAGGCTTCGAGGTATGCGACATAATGCTCTAGACGCTTTTTCATATGAAGGAAATATACCTGTATATAGATAGTAGCCCCTGAGACTCTGTCTGGTGCTGAAAAAGCCGGACAGAGGATCACATAGTATTCGGAAGAGGTGACATACTTTTCTATTTATAACAGGCTTCCCTATTGGCGCCAGGCGCCTAGGCCGCTGAGGTTTCTGAGCTTAAGCGGAAACTAAATTTGGCCGATGATGAAATCGACCGCATTAACAAGCGGTTTGATGAGACGCAAGGTATGCATGTACTTTTAAAGAGTTTGATCATATATATGAAGTAAGATGCAAATTCAAAGTTGAACTCATTTACTGTTATGATTATGAGTGCAGTTGGTGCGGCCGAGGTTGAGACCCTCAGGAGCGCCCTTGCCCAAGCCAAGGAGGAGGTGGAGGCGAATAGGGGAGCCGTTGACAAAGCGGCTATTGAATTGAAGACCGAATAGGTCGCCCGCCGCCAGCACGAGGAGAGGGTGGCCGAAGTGGAGCAAGAACTGAAGGATGCCATCAGCAAGTACGAGGCCTTGGAGGAGAAGATGATGACCCAAGCGGCCGAACTCGCCAAGGCCCTCCAGGAGTCGAAAGAGGCATGGGCCGAGGCCCAAAATGCTCGTGAAGATATCCGGCAGGCCGAACAAATAGCGGCTGGTAAGCCCTTTCTTGTGCAGAGTATATTTGCGGGTAAAGGATATGCCTTGCTTACTCGTCTATGGAGTTCTCCAGATGCCTTTGCGGATCTGCCGAGGAGTACCGCCGACGCCGCGCAGTTCTTCCGAGCCCAGGAGGGGAACTCGACAGAGAAGCAGTTCTAGTCTCAGTTCCTAGCGCCAGAGCACCCGACGCTGTTGAGCAACCAGATGAAGCAACTGTTGGAGCTGCATAGGATGTACGGCTTGGCTATGAAGGATCTCATAGTCCAGCTCTGGCTATCCAAACCCATTTCTAGCAGCTACTTAGGCTTGGTGAGGCGACACGTCGATGCGCTGCCCCGAGTTGAAGCCGTAAAGCGCTCGGTGTGCATAGAGGGTGCGCGGATGGCCTTTTCCCGTGTCAAGATGCACTGGGCGAAGATGAAGGCCACCGATGTCGCAACCGCCGGTCTGCCCGAAGGCAAGGACATTAGCAAGCCAGAGAGGTACTTTGAAGATGTTCTAGCGTGTGCCCGAATAGTAGAGGGCCAATGCTCCAAGGATTTTATGTTTGAGTGAATGTATTAGGGCTGTTAAAACTTTGTTTTGTGAACCAAAGCTTGCAATATATTTCATGCCTTTATCTGAAGTTATTTTCCACCTGTGCGGCTGTTTTAACGCTGAAAGTTGGCTAGTCGTCGGCTTCAGCCCCCACGTAGATGCTACGGGGGTGTTCGGTATAGCGCGTGATCACACTTGACCCAATGTCTTGGTCCATAAAGTAGGTGTATGCGCAGCGAACCAGGCAATCAGACTATGCGACTTTATTACTTTCACTTAGCCATATGAGTTTGACAGTGGGTCTAAGTACTAGCCCCTGGTGCGTAAGTGGCTGTCCAGACTAGGATGCCTTTGTCACATGACTGGGTGAATACCAGCCCTTCGTATAACACGGAGTAAATCACGAATGATTTGTAGTAAGTCACTGAATCACCGACCATCGCTCGCCATATCATCACATTCAGTTTTTGGCTTTCTCTACTGAGGTGTTTGACCGGACAAACCAGAAACACAATCACAGTAGTTCTCCCTTTACTACCTTGGCCGAACTAGCGGAACGTAAGGTGGTAACCACAGGAGCCGGGCAACCCAACTATAGACCAAAGACATGATTCGGAGCTGATGCATATAATGTAATATTCGGGACGCCGAAGTATACCCCAGAAGAGTTCGGACTTTTGAAAATATACGCGGCCGAGTAGAGCCCCCGACATTTAGGCCGGGCCGAAGTATATGTGGCAATCTGAAGCAAGGAGGGAATACAGATTATAAAATAGGCCCATACCGAACAAGGGTTGTCGATAAACTGCTTCCTTGATATTTTGATTAATACGTCAGGACGTGCTATTATAGATAATGCCATAAACATCAAGGCTATTTTACATGCCGAGAATTTGTACGCAAGGGAATCTGTATACAGGGCCTAAAAAGAAAAGGTAGTCTTAAAGATCCCATTGATGTCCCGCCGCACGTCTGCGTCGTTTCTCCTTGGTAGAAAATCCTTTGAGAGGAGCAATCGACGGTCGTTCATACAAAAGGGTTCTGGAAAAGAGCCTTTGCACGACCGTAGGGTAACTAGGTTTTAATGAACCTGTAATACGAGGAAGAAAGAAAAAGAGAGGAAAAAAAGGAAAAAAAGGATAAGGTCCAAATAGGGTCGAGCCGAACTATAGACCTTGTCCATAGTGTGCCTCCGTCGTTGCCCAGGGTATTTTAAGTGCGTAATTATGCACACGCAGTACATATGCCACGGTTTTATGGAGCAATCGATGGAGGCGAAGCTGCTAGTCCAGATCTGGATCCACTGAGCTGTAATTCTGCAGAGTAGGCTGGATTCGCTTAGCGGTGTCCGGGGTCTTGATGACCGATGAAGTGTTCGGCTTGATGAGGCCGCTCTGCACCTCAGTTGCAAGGGCCGTGGTGTGCTCCTTAGTACGGAGGGAGTATTCCATGTTTCCATTGACTGTTATAACGCCGCGTTGTCCGGGCATTTTGAGCTTTAGATACACATAATGCGGGACTGCGCTGAAACGGGCGAAAGGCAGTTCGTCCGAGCAACGCGTGATAACCGCTGCGGAAGGGGACAATGTTGAAGATCAAGTCTTTGCTTCGGAAGTTATTCGGTGAACCGAAAACTACTTCCAATGTTAACGAGACCGTACAACGGGCCTCTATGCCGGGTATCACCCCTTTAAAGGTGGTGTTACTAGGCTTGATTCTTGAAGGTTCAATACCCATTTTACGGACAATATCTTGATAAATCAAGTTAAGATTCTTGTCGCCATCCATAAGGACTCAAGTGAGATGGTATCCATCAACGATTGGGTCGAGTACTAGGGATGCCGAACCTCCATGACGGATACTGGTTGGGTGATCCCTGCGATCAAAGGTGATCGGACAGGCTATCGGTGTCCAAACCGGTAGATCTCGGGTAGGGGTCCCGAACTGTGCGTCTAAGGTTGATGGTAACAGGAGACAAGGGACACAAAGATTTACCCAGGTTCGGGCCCTCTTGATGGAGGTAATACCCTACATACTGCTTGATTGATATTGATGAGTATGGGGGTTACAAGAGTTGATCTACCACGAGATCGTAATGGCTAAAACCCTAGAAGTGTAGCATGTATGATTATGATTGCCTCTACGAACTAAACCCTCCGGTTTATATAGACACCGGAGGGGGCTAGGGTTGTACAAAGTCGTTTAAAGATAAATGAATCTTCATATCCGAACGCCAGGCTTGCCATCCACGCCAAGGTGAGTACCATCCGGGCACGGGAGAGAGTCTTCTGTCTTCTATCTTTACGACCCATCAGTCCGACCCATGTCCAACAGGTCGGACGCCCGAGGGCCCCTTAATCCAGGACTCCCTCAGTAGCCCCTAAACCAGGCTTCAATGACGAGGTGTTCGGCGCGCAGATTGTCTTCGGGATTGCAAGGAGGGTTCCTCCTCCAAATACTCCAAAACAGCCTTCGAACACAGAAAACGTGTCCGGCTCCGCAAAATGAGTACTACACACATACGTACAGAGTATAATATTTTATGAATCCAGTCCACTGACAACTTTTGTAGCGTGACATCATGTCACAGCCCGGTCATTATTTCGAACTGTTTTTTAGCCTCCCACTCCATGTTTCAAGATGCGGTTTTATTGGCACATCTTGTCAAAGCAGAGATCGTGTCCCCTTATTGCGGGATCCTTATCAATACGGGCGTGGGTAATCCAACCGTGCCACCTGCACAACCCTTGAGGAATAAGCGAGTTTTAAGGCGAGTGGGGAGGCACTTGATATTCACAGCCTTTATAAAGGGATAAGGATTCACCTCTTTCACCCACGCCTTCCTTCTCTTTGCCCATCCATTCTCGGGCTCCAGCGCCCAAGCTTCCATCCTTTCCATCCCAAAAAAGCACTCCAACCATGTTCGGATCCGGAGTGTAGGACAAGTGGATGGTCTCCTCCATCAAGGAGAAGGACATCACCAAGCTCAGGGAGGCCGGGTACTTGGCCAAGGAAATCTCCCACCAGCTTCCGGCCAAGGGACAGATCGTCCCTACTCCGGAGCCCCATGAGAGGGTCGTATTCATCCCCCACTTCGTCCGTGGGTTGGGATTTCCTCTCCGCCCATTCGTTCGCGGACTCATGTTCTACTACCGGCTGGATTTCCATGATCTGCCCCCCAACTCCTTCCTCAATATCTCGGCATTTATTGTCGTGTGCAAGGCCTTCCTTCGTATCCCACCCCACTTCGGACTATGGCTGAAAATCTTCAACGTGAAGCCGAAGGTGGTGGATGGCCAACATGCAGAGTGCAGAGGCGCCATGGTGCCCAATGTCACATGGCCCAAAGGTACCTTCATGGAGACCGTCAAAGGGTGGCAACAGCAGTGGTTCTACGTCACAGAGCCTCGCGACGCCACTTGGGCCGCGGCTCCTGAATTCCAGTCCGGCGCCCCGATGCAGCTCACCTCCTGGCTAGAGAAGGGCCTGGACAGGTCTTTGTCGGACGAGATGATAGAACTTTAGACGCGCATCAAGCGCATTGTGGAAAAGAACGTCAAGCTTGTCAATATGATCCAGGTGATGCTCGCTCGCCGGACCCTGCCGTGCCAAAGTAGGACTTGTCACTTGTGGGAGTTCGATCCGGCCAAGCACCAGAGCTTGCAACAGTTCTTCGGCACTACGCACAAAGACATCTGGAAGGTGCTCTTCAAGGCCAATGAGACGTGGCCGGCAATGACCGAGGACCGTGGGCACGACCTGGCCCATCCCGCTAGTGCGGTAATTTTTCCGTATTTCAAGGTGTATCCTTTACTTTCTTACTCAAGGAAGATGTCTAAGCTTCCCTATTTGTTTTTTCTGGGCTGGATAAAGAAGGCAGAGCGGATTCAGTGTCCGGCTCTGCTGCCTGAAGAACCAACTATCCTGCTTCTGATGAAGATGCTGGTGCCGGCGCCCTATCAAGCGCCGGAGAAGAAGGCCAAGTAGAAGGCCAAGGGGACCAGGGGTGGTCTCCGCCATAAGGGCACTTCGGACGTGACATCCAAAGACGCCGAAACCCACTCCCCTCCCGCCACCAACGACGAGGAAGAGGAGGAAAGCAATTCTCCCCTTGAGGGGGAAGGAAGAAAAGGGCGGCCTCCACGCATCTGGAGGCAGACGCGTCCAAGAAGGGGAAGGCCTCCGCCACGGACAACCCCGCGTGGGGCATTGACAACAGCTCCGAGTGGCTCCCCAGGGATAAGCCCCTGGCCGAATCATAAGTACTCAAAGATGCACACAAATATCGAACGTCTTTACTTCATAGTTTTAACATGTTGAATCATGCACTTGCAGTCCGGCTTGTTTCGACGTCGAGCGATCCTCATCTTCGGGAAACTCGCTAGATCCAAAGGTGATGGACAACGGGTCCCTTCCGGCGGCCTCCTCTCCCAAGACCATGGAAGACGCTGAAGTGCTATCCCAAAGGACACTCCTGGCTCAGGGGGAGGCACATGAGGCTGTCACAGTGGCGCGAGAGGATAACACCTTGACCGCCAGACACATGGGGGAGAAAATCCCCATGTAGACTGGCGATGGGGGCCATCTCCAATTCGGCCACCAGTCGAATACGATCCCGGAGACCTATACGGCTCCGGAATCCGGTAGGGATCCTCCTTCGAAGGAAGGAGGTGCGCCAATTTCACTGGTGACCTCTGTCCATCCAGAGGCACCAGATGCTCTAATGGAAGCGCTGCGAAGTGCTTCCATTGTTGAGGAACACTGTACCCTGATGGGTACGATGGTTGAGAGGATTCAGTCCGCAAAGAGCGGACTGACCGAAGCCTGCACAAGCCTTCTAACAGGCTTTGAGGTAAGCGACGCAGTTGTATAAAAAGAATGCCATAATATAGAAAGTAGCCCCTGAGACTCTGTCCGGTGTTCAGAAAGAAAAGTCGGACAAAGGATCAAGTAATTTTCGCAGGAGACTAACTAAATATGTCTTATGTGAATAAGAAGGTGTCGTTGTTGGCCGCAACCTCTCATGCTGCTGAGGTCTCTGGACTCAAGCAGAGTCTGGAGCGGGCCGAGGAAGAGCTCGGCCATGTAAAAAAGCAGCTAGAAGACAATCAAGGTATGTAATGACCTTGTGTATATCAGGAAAGGATGAATGATTTGTGCTGACCATAGTGCCATGATGTTTATTAGGGGCGGCGACCGAGGTGGAGGCCCTCAAGAAGGTGCTGGCTGAGGCCGAGGAGAGAGCAGCAAAGGAACAAGCTGCCCGTGAAAAGCATGAGGCCAGGGTCGGTGATGTCCAGTAGGAGCTCCAGGATGCTGTGAAGAAATACGAGTGCTTGGAGCGCCATGTTGCGGATCAAGATTCCGAACTCGCCAAGGCCCGCCAAAGCGCACAAGATGCCCGGGTCGAAGCCCAATGCACCCTCCAGGAGATCCAAGAGGCCAGAAAAATCACGGCGGGTAAGTTCTTCATTATGCAGAGCAAATATGTGAAGAAGAGGTATCTCTTACTAACCTGGATTTGGAGTTCTCCAGGAGGGTCTGCGGATTTACCACGCGGTGTTGCCGATGCTGCGGAGTTCTTCCGAGCCGAAGAGGGGAGCTCGACGGAGAAGCTGTTCTGGTCGCAATACCTTGCGCCAGAACATCCGGTGCCCTTTAGCGATCAGCTAAAACAGCTGGTCGAGCTGCATAGGGTGGCTGAACTAGCCATGAAGGATTTAATAATCTGGCTATGGCCTGCCGAAGTCATACCCAGCAGCTACTTCAGACTCGTGAAGCGGCTGGTCAATGCCTGCCCCCGACTTGACGTCATCAAGCGGTAGTCTGCATTAAAGGTGCGCGAATGGCCTTTGCCCATGTCAAGGTGCAGTGGGCGAAGATGGACGCCGTCAGGCTCGCGACCGAGGGGCCACCTGCTGGCAAGGAGCACTGCACGCCAGAGCGATATTTTGATGATGTCCTCAAGGGGCCCCGCATTGTAGAGGGCCAGTGTTAAAAAGACATTATCTTCGAATGAATACATTCATGTTATCTTGTCTTGTATGATGAAACAAAGCCGTTACGTAATATAATGCTTGTTTACTATTTAAAATTTTTCCTCCTGTGCGGCCGTTTTTATTAAATCTGTGAGTTGGCCAATCGTCGGCTTCAGCCCCCATGTAGGTAGTACAAGGGTGTTCGGATGGAATCTAAACACTCCTGATCCAAGAATTTGGCCATTGAAGGAGGTGTTTAGCACAACGAACCAGACAATCAGACTATGTGGATTTATCACCCTCACTTAGCCATAGTAGTTTGATAATAAAAATGTAGGCATAGCCCCTAGTTAGAATTTAATCCAGACTAGGGTGTTGTAAACACCTGACCGGATGAAGGCCGATTCATCGCATAATGCAGAAAAAACTGCAAAAGATTTTTATCCTCCGAAGAGCTGACCAGCTCACGCCGCATCATGACAGTCAGTTTTTGGCTTTCTCTACTGAGGTGCTCATCCGGATGAACCAGGACACAATCGCAATAGTTCTCCCTTTACTACCCTAGCCGATAGAGCGGAATGTAAGGTAGTAAGCACAGGAGCCGGGCAACCCAACTATTGACCAAAGACATGATTCAGAGCCGATGCATAGAATGCTAAATTCGGGGGCCAAACTATACTATAAAAGTGTTCAGACTTGTTGCCGTAGTATGGAGCGCAATAAAGCCCCTGGCGAACTACAGCGTACCAAACTGTATGGATGCAAATAAGAATAGCAAAATAAAAATGAATTAGTAAGCGAGTGCCACATAAGTTGGGCCGCAAACTGTTTCCATTATAATTTTGATTAATATGTCAAAGCGTATTTGTACAAATAGTGCGATAAGCAACAGTGGCTATTTAACATGCCAAGACCAAGAGGGAGCTGCGTACGGGTCCTGAAAATAGGTAGAATGATCGTTAAGAAGAACATCTAGAGACTCCCCCATACGTCTGTGCTACTTGCCACCTTGGTATATCCGTCCTTCGAAAGGAACGATTATCAGGCCGTCGAGAGGGGCCTATGGAAAAGAAACCCGAAAAGGATAAAAAAGTAAGACTATGTGTGTCCCAGGAAGGTCGAGCTGTATTGTGGACCACAATCTGGTTATGCCTCTGTCTCTGCCCATGGTATTTTTAGTGTGTAGTTATGTATGCGCGGTACGTATGCCGCCACTTGGTCGAGGCTGAGGCTGAGGTCAAATTGCTAGTATAACTCCTGACAAGCCGGACTGTCATGCTGCAGAGTAGTCCGGACTCGTTTGACAGTGTCCGAGAGCTTGGCCGCTGAATTATAGTTCATCCGAGTAGTGCGTGATAGCTGCTGCGGAAGGGGATGATATCGAAGATTAACTCTTCTCTTCGAAAGTTGTCCGGAGATCCGAAAACGACCTCCAATGTGATTGAGCCCAAGCAAAGGGCCTCTACACCTGGTATAACTCCTTTAAAGGTAGTTTTGGTGGCCTTGATCCTTGACGGATCGATGCCCATCTTGCGCATTGTATCCTGATAGAGCAGGTTGAGGCTGCTGCCACCGTCCATGAGGACTCGTGTGAGGTGGAATCCATCAATTATTGGGTCGAGAGCTAGTGCGGCTGAACCGCCATGACAGATACTGGTCGGATGGTCCTTGCGATCAAAGGTGATCGGGCATGACGACCATGGGTTGAATTTTGGGGCGACTGGCTCTATCACATAGATGTCCTTGAGCGCGCGCTTGCGCTCCCTCTTAGGGATATGGGTAGCGTATATCATGTTCACCATTTTGACCTGAGGGGGAAACTTCTTTTGTCTCCCTGTGTTCGGTGGAAGGGGCTCCTCATTGTCATTCTTGCTTTGGACCCCTTCTCCTTGTCTTCGACATTTAACTTGTCGGCCTATTTGAAGACCCAACAACTCCGGTGGGTATGATTAGCTGGTTTATCAGGGGTGCCATGGATCTGACATGGACGATCGAGTATGCGGTCCAGGCTGGAAGGGCCCTGATTATTCCTTTTATATGGCTTCTTCCGCTGACAGGACTTGGAGCCACTGAATCCGGCGTTGACCGCCATGTCATCAGTATTGTCACCATTGTTTCGACGCTTGTGCCTGTTGCGTCGGGGATTGCCATTGCTATTTCTGGCTTCAGAGGTGCCAGGTTCGCTTGCATTGTTATTGCTGCGGGCTAGCCAGCTAGCTCCGCCCGCCCAAAAGCGGGTCATGAGTGCCATGAGGGCCACCATGGACTTCGGTTTTTCTTGGCCGAGGTGTCGGGCGAGCCATTCGTCGCAGATGCTGTGTTTGAAGGCTGCTAGGGCTTCAGCGTCCGGACAGTCGATGATTTGGTTCTTTTTAGTTAAAAACCTAGTCCAGAATTTCCTCGCTGACTCTCGGACTATTGGACTATGTGACTTAAGTCATCGGCATCCGGAGGTCTGACGTATGTGCCTTGGAAGTTGTCGCGGAAGGCGTCTTCTAGGTCTTCCCAGATGCCAATAGAGTTTTTAGGTAGGCTGTTCAGCCAGTGCCGGGCTGGTCCCTTAAGTTTTAGGGGGAGGTATTTGACGGCATAAAGATCATCACCGTGGGCCATATGAATATGGAGAATAAAGTCTTCAACCCATACCGTGGGATCTGTGGTTCCATCATATGATTTGATATTCACGAGTTTGAACCCTTCTGGGAATTCATGTTCCATTACTTCGTCAGTGAAGCAGAGGGGGTGTGCGGCGCCTCTATATCGGGCCAGATCGTGACGTAGTTCGGATGGAGTCCGTCTGTGGCTTTCGGCCCGGACGTGATTGTGCTTGCCATGTTCGGCTTGATAGCTGTCGTCGCGCGTCAGGGCACGCCCCCGCGATCCATAGATCGATCTGGCCAGACCTGCTTTATTCTTCAGGTCCTGCCGCAGGTCATACGTGTATCCCCGAGCTGTTTTATCTCTGCCTTTATGGCGAGGTAGGACGGGCTGGTGTTCAGCTTGAGTTGCCATTTTGTCCAGGCCACGTGGTGGTCGATCAGCCGCATTACGCGCTAATGGTACGGGCTCAAGTGCCTCATCATTGAATTGATGTAGCAGTTTACGTTTCGGGTAAATTTTGGTTGGGCGCTCGAGGCTATATTCCTCTGCTACCAGGACATTAGTCCATCTATCGTTGAGCAGATCTTGATCAGCTAGAAGCTGTTGCTGCTTCTTTTTCAGGCTCCTTGCAGTGGCTATTAGCCTTTGCTTAAAGCGCTCCTGCTCGAGAGTTTCCTCAGGCAAGATAATGTCTTCGTCGCCGAGGCTCACCTCATCCTTGGAGGGTGGAAGGTAATTAATGTCCTCCAAGTCTTTGTTTGCAGCCTATTCATCAGGGCTAACTTGCCCATCCTCCCGATCATCTTGTTCAGAGTTTTGCTCGACGGGGTTTTCTTGGTCTTCGGCATCATCCAGAGTGTTGTTTTCTCTCGTGCCGGCATTGTTGTCTTTGTTGCGGCGTGATTTAGAGCGGCGCCGTCGGCGCTTTGGTTGTATCTCAGGAGGTTTATCCTCTACTGGATTTTTCTCATTATCGCTGTCACCCTCCTTGGGTGTATCCACCATGTACACGTCATATAAAGAGGTGGCCGTCCAGCGTCCGGTAAATGGCGGGTTCTCAGCTTGCTCCTCTCTGGCATCGTTGTCCATACTGCCGATGTCTTCGGAGCCATAACCGAGCATGTCAGTTAAGTCCTCTACTGTGGCGATGAAGTGAGTGATGGGTGGGACGTAAAATTCCCTACTCTCGGCCCCTAGTCTGGGCAGGGCATAGTTCATACATTGCTCCTCCGTAATCATGAGGGATCGCATCAAGTCCAGAGCCTCGCTTAAAGGCGAGGTTTGTCGAGGGAGAAAAGAATCCATGGAGTATGGCGGGAAGGGAATTCCTCGGCCGAGCTCACACGATGCTGACTCCAAGAGTTTGGAGCTAGCGTCCAGGGAAGAGTCCGGCTTGGTGATGGTTGTAGGCGACACTGCTTCCTCCGGCTCTCCCATACTGGGCCTAGTGGCCACAGATAGTCCCGCGAGTTTAGAAATCCCGTCTTCGGTCCTGGCGAGGCGCTCCGGCTCTAATGCCAGAGCGGAGGTTGGGGTCGTGAATCCTTGGAAGATTAAGTCTCCTCGGATATCAGCGACATAATCCAGGTTTCCAAAACTAATCTGGTGACCTAGGGCGTAGCTGTCGATCTGCTCCAGATGGCCAAGCGAGTTGGCCCGCAGTGCGAAGCCGCCGAATATGAAGATCTAGCCGGGGAGAAAAACCTGCCCTAGGGCAGTATCATTGCAGATGATGGATGGAGCCATCGAACCTTTCGGCGGTGACACAGTGGAACTCTTAATGAAAGCACCAATGTCGGTGTCAAAACCGGCGGATCTCGGGTAGGGGGTCCCGAACTATGCGTCTAAGGTTGATGGTAACAGGAGACAAGGGACACGAAGTTTTACCTAGGTTCGGGCCCTCTTGATGGAGGTAATACCCTACATCCTGCTTGATTGATATTGATGAGTATGGGGGTTACAAGAGTTGATCTACCACGAGATCATAATGGCTAAAACCCTAGAAGTCTAGCCTGTATGATTATGATTGCCTCTACAGACTAAAACCTCCTTTTTATATGGACACCGGAGGGGGCTAGGGTTGTATATAGTCGGTTACAGATAAAGGAATCTTCATATCCGAACGCCAGGCTTGCCATCCATGCCAACTTGAGTCCCATCTGGACACGGGAGAGAGTCTTCTGTCTTGTATCTTTACGACCCATCAGTCCAGCCCATGTCCAACAGGTCGGACGCCCGAGGACCCCTTAATCCAGGACTCCCTCACAGGCCGACCATGGATTGAATTTTGGGGCGACAAGCTCTATGGCGTAGACGTCCCTTAGTGCGCACTTGCGCTCCCTCTTGGGGATATGTGTGACGTATATCATGTTCAATATTTTGACCCCAGGGGGAAATTTCTTCTGTCCCCCCTGTGTTCGGTGGGCGGGGCTCATCATCGTCCTTGCTTTGATGCCCTTTCCCCTTGTGTTCGGTATTTAACTTACTGGCTTGTTTTAAAACCAAGCAGTTTCTGTTGGAATGGTCGGCAGGCTTGTCGGGGGTGCCATGAATCTGGCAAGGCATGTTGAGTATCTTTTCCAAATTGGATGGACCATCCCTATTTCCTTTGAATGGCTTCTTCCGTTGACCGGGTTTAGAGCCGCTGAATCCGGCATTGACTGCTGTATCTTCAGTTTCGTCATTGTTGTTCTGATGCTTGTTTTTGTTACGTTGTGGCCTTCCATTGCCATCCCCGACCTCCGAAGTGCCAGGGTCGCTGGTACTATTATTTCTACGAGCCAACCAGCTATGTTCGCCCACGCAGAAGTGGGTCATGAGTGTAGTAAGAGTTGCCATTGTCTTCGGCTTTTCCTGACCGAGGTGTCGGGCGAGCCATTCGTCATGGACGCTGTGCTTAAAGGCCGCTAAGGCTTCAGCGTCCGGACAGTCGACAATTTGGTTCTTTTTGATTAAGAACTGAGTCCAGAGTTTGCGAGCTGACTCTCCGGGTTGCTGGACTATGTGACTGAGGTCATCTGTGTCCGGTGGCAGGACATAAGTACCTTGGAAGTTGTCTCGATAAGCATCCTCCAAGTCTTCCCAGCTTCCAATAGAGTTCTCTGGGAGGCTATTCAACTAGTGTCGTGCTGGTCCCTTTAGCTTTAGGGGGAGGTATTTAATGGCGTGGAGATCGTCACCATGAGCCATGCAAATATGGAGAAGAAAGTCTTCAATCCATACATTGGGATCTGTCGTTCCATCATATGCTTCAATGTTTACGGGTTTAAACCCCTTTGGAAACTGGTGCTGCATTACCTCATCAATGAAGCACAAGGGGTGTGCGGCGCCTCTATATAGGGCAACATCACGACGGAGTTCGGATGACATCCGTGTTTGGTTTTCTGCCTGAGGTTGGTTATGCTTATCGCGCCAAGCCTGATGGCCGTCATCTCATGTTGGAGCACGTCCCCTTGATCCATAGATTGATCTCATTTGACCGGCTCTATTGTCCAGGTCCTGACGTAAGTCGTAGGTGTAGCCCAGAGCCGCTACCTCTTTGCCTTGATGGCGAGGTGGTGTGGGCTGGTGTCCGGCAAAAGCAGTCGTTTTGTCTTGTCCATGTGGTGGGCGATCTGGTTCGTCAGCGTGATTATATCTTGACGGTATTGGCTCAAGGGCCTCGTCGTCAAATTGTGGTAGTAGCCTACGTTTCAGATAACTCTTTGTTGGGCGATCGAGACCATATTCTTCGGCCGCCAAGAACTTGATCCAGCTATCGTTGAGCGTATCCTATTCGGCTTGAAGCTGCTGCTGTTTCTTTTTAGGCTCCTCGCGGTGGCGATTAGTTGTCGCTTGAAGCGCTCTTGCTCGAGGGGTTCCTCTGGCACGATGAAATATTCGTTGCCGAGGCTGACATCCTCCTCGGAGACCAGTAGATAGTTACTATCTTCCGAATCCTCGCTATCGACAGGTTTGTCTGGGTTGACTTGTCCCTCTTCCCACTCATCCTGCTCGAGAGCGGGTTCAACGAGGCGGTCGGAGTCTTCGGCGTTGTCCGGGGTGTTATTGTCTCCGGTGCCGGTGTTACTGTCCTTGTCCTGACACGATCGTGAGCGGCGCCGCTGACGTCGACGCTTTGGTGGTGCTTCGACGGGCTTGTCCTCAATCGGATCTTGTGTGCCATCGTCATCGTCCTTTTTGGGTGTATCCACCATATGTACGTCATATGTAGAGGTGGCCGTACAACGCCCAGTGATAGGCGGGTTTTGGCCTGGGTCGGGTCCGGCATCATCGTCCATACCGTTGATGTCTTCGGAGGTGTAGTCTAGCATGCCGGTTAAGTCCTCGACAGTGGCTACTAAGTGGGTGGTGGGTGGGACGCAAAATTCCCCGCACTCAGCCCCTAGTTCGGGCTGGACATAGTTCGGAAGTGATAATTCTATAATGGCAAGAGATCGCATTAAGTCTAGAGCCTCATTTAGGAGCAAAGGTTGGACATGTGATCGGGGACTTGGGGAGCTAGGCATGGTAAACACCACCTGATTGTTCTCAATGGACGCAGACCTCGAGAGTTCGGAGTTAGCATCTAGGGGTGCGTCCAACTTCCCGATGACAAGGGGAGTCTTGTTTGATTCTAGGCTTGTTGGTAATATAGTCACCTCTGGGTCTCCGGCAGGGAGCTTCATAGTTGGAGAGAGTCTGACGGGGCTTATGCTCCCGTCTTCGGACAAGGTGGTCCGCTCTTGATCTAAGGCCAGGGCACGAACGACAGTTGATTCTTGAACGGAGCCTGATGGTGGATCCGATAGGTTTCCCCCTTGTAGATCAGGAACAGCGGTCGGGGCTGAGAATCCTTCGAAGATCAAGTCTCCTCGGATATCAGCAATGTAATTCAGGCTTCCGAACCCGATCTGATGACCAGGGGCGTAGCTATCAATCTATTCAAGGTGACCAACTGAATTGGCACGCAGAGCGAAGCCGTCGAACACAAAAAGTTTCCTAGGGAGGAAAGTTTCCCCGGAAGCAGCATCGTTGTTGATGATTGAACGAGCCATCGAGCCTTCTGCCGACGACACAGTGGATCCCTCAATGAAAGCACCAATGTCAGTGTCAAAACCGGCCGATCTCAAGTAGGGGGTACCGAACTGTGCGTCTGAGGATCGAAGGTAACAAGGGACAGGGGGAACACGATGTTTACCCAGGTTCGGGCCCTCTTAATGGAGGTAAAACCCTATGTCCTGCTTGATTGTATTGGATAAGTATAAGGGTTACATGAGTTGATCTACCTTGAGATCATAATGGCTAAACCCTAGCTGTCTAGCCTCTATGAATTCTGATAGCCTCTACGGACTAACCCCTCTGGTTTATATACACACCGGAGGGGCCTAGGGTTGTACATAGTCAGTTTATAGAGGAAGGGAATTACATATCCGGACACCAATCTTGCCATCCACGCATAGGAGAGTCCTTCCCGAACATGGGGGAAGAAGGCCTTCTGCCTTATATCTTCACGGCCCAACAGTCCGGCCCATGTCACATAGCCCGAAAACCCGAGGACCCCCTAATCCAGGACTCCCTCAGTAGCCCCTGAACCAGTCTTCAATGACGATATGTTCGGCACGCGGAATGTCTTCGACATTGCAAGGCGGGTTCTTCCTCCTGAGTACTTCAAAGCAATATTCTAAATAAAAGAACTATATTCGGCTCTGTATAATTGCGGCAACCCTTGGTCACGAAGGTAAGATACCCAATAAAACAGTGTCTTTTCACTAACAACTTTTTTCAGCGAAACGCCACGTCCGGCCTCTTAACATTTCGAACCGTTTTTACACCTCCCACTTCGTGTTTCGAGGCACATCCTCCATTGACACGTCCTGTCAAAACAGAGATCGTGTCCGCCCTTTACGGGATCCTCATCAACATCCCGTAAAGGGAGGACACGATCTCTGTTTTGACAAGACATGTCAACGGAGGTTGTGCCTCGAAACACGAAGCAGGAGGTGTAAAAACGGTTCGAAATGTTAAGAGGCCAGATGTGGCGTTTCGCCAAAAAAGTTCTTAGTGAAAAGACACTATTTTATTGGGTATCTTACCTTCGTGACAAAGGGTTGCCGCAATTATACAAAGCCGGATATAGTCTTTTATTTAGCAGATTGCTTTAAAGTACTCAGGAGGAAGAACCCGCCTTGCAATGCCGAGGACAATCCGCGTGCCGAATATATCGTCATTGAAGACTGGTTCAGGGGCTACTGAGGGAGTCCTGGATTAGGGGGTCCTCGGGTGTCCGGGCTATGTGACATGGGTCGGAGTGTTGGGCCATGAAGATATAAGGAGGAAGGTCTTCCCCCGTGTTCGGGTAGGTGTCGGTATCAAAACCAGCGGATCTCGGGTAGGGGGTCCCGAACTGTGCATCTAAGGCGGATGGTAACAGGAGGCAGGCGACACGATGTTTTACCCAGGTTCGGACCCTCTTGATGGAGGTAAAACCCTACGTCCTGCTCGATTTATTCTTGATGATATGGATATTACAAGAGTTGATCTACCACGAGATCGGAGAGGCTAAACCCTAGAAGCTAGCCTATGGTATGATTGTATGTTATTGTTCTATCCTACGGACTAAAACGCTCCGGTTTATATAGACACCAGAGAGGGTTAGGGTTACACAAGGTCGGTTACAAAGGAGGAGATATCCATATCCGTACTGCTTAGCTTGCCTTCCACGCCAAGTAGAGTCCCATCCGGACACGAGATGAAGTCTTCAATCTTGTATCTTCATAGTCCAACAGTCCGGCCAAAGGATATAATCCGGCTGTCCGGAGACCCCCTAATCCAGGACTCCCTCAGTAGCCCCTGAACCAGGCTTTCAATGATGATCAGTCCGGCGCGCAGTATTGTGTTCGGCATTGCAAGGAGGGTTCCTCCTCCGAACACATCACAGAAGAATTTGAATACAAGGATAGTGTCCAACCCTGCAAAATAAGTTCCACATACCACCGTAGAGAGAATAATATTTCCACAAATCTTAATCTGCTGACACGTTTTGGCAACATGACATCATGCCATGGCTCGGTGATTATTCCAACCGTTTTTCTTCAACCAGCTCCAGACATAACATGAGGCGGTTTCTTGACACGTCTTGTCAAAGCAGAGATCGTGTTCCCCTAATTACGGGATTCTCATCAATACGGTCGTGGGTAACCCAACTGTGTCTAGGTCTCCTAGATTATAGGCAAGTCCCAAACGGCTACGGAGAGGACGCTTGATATTCACCCTCTTTATAAACGGACAATGCTTTTACTTTTTTCCCTCCCGTGCTCAATCGAATCCTTCCCCCGCCTCAAGTTCTAATACCCAAAGCCCAGGTCAGGTGCTTCGGACCTTCAATCATGTCCGGATCTAGCCTTCAAGGCCGGTGGATGCCCTCCTCCGTTACGGAAGAGGATATCAAGAAGTTGAGGGAGGCCAGATACCTGACCGTCGAGGTTTTGCATCGGCTGCCTGCCCGAGGGCAGGTCGTCCCTACTCCTGAACCCAATGAGAACGTTGTGTTCATCTCCCACTTCCTCCGAGGTCTAGGCCTCACCCTGGATCCCTTTGTTAGGGGTTTGATGTTCTATTACGGGCTAGATTTCCATGATCCAGCCCCGGACTCCTTTCTCCACATCCCGGCATTCATTGTCGTGTGTGAGGCCTTCCACCGCATTACCCCTCACTTCGGCATGTGGCTCAAGACCTTTGACGTGAAGCCGAAGATGGTCGAGGTGAAGTATGCAGCGTGCGGAGGCGCATTAATAAGCAAGATAGCAGGGGCTCCATGGCCAAAAGGTTCCTTTGTAGAGGTGTCCAGATTATGGCAACGGGAGTGGTTTTACATCACAGCTCCCAGAAGTGCCAAGTGGGTGGCTGCCCCTGCTTTCCGCTCGGGCCCTCCACCACAACTGATGTCATGGATTAGCAGAGGACTGAGCTGGGGTCCAGCCAAGGACGTGCCTATACTGCAGAGCTGCATTCAAGATCTCTTCGAAGGAGATTTCAGTCTGGTTATGGTGGTGCAAGTCATGCTGGTTCGTTGAATCCAGCCTTGCAAACGCCGGCCCCTCCGCATGTGGGAGTTCAACCCAGAAGGGCCACGCACTGTTCAGAATTTCCTCGTCCTGACGCACGAGGAGATGTACAAATCATTCTTTGGACCCCAAATAGAGTGTCCGGATACTACCGAGGACGTGGGCCTGAGCAGCAACCGTACCGCCGACCAAGTAAGTAATCCTTTAGCCGAACAAACATCTTTCATTTACCATGACGTCATTCTGAGAAATCGCTCTTCGACCAGGACTGGCTAACGAGGGCGAAGATGATTCGGTGTTCGGCCCCCCTTCCTGAGGGTTTGGAGAATCCGGTACTGGAAAAGATGCTCGAGATAGCACCTTGCCCGGAGCCCTCAAAGGAAGATAAAGGGGGGGGGATAATGAGATCGAAAGCGGGCCCCCATCGCTACCAATTCCAACCGAGGGAATGAGCGCCTCCATGAAGGAGGATAACCAAGGGGAAGAATCTGACCTTCTCTTGCTTCGGGGAAGGAAGAGGACTACCTCTGAAGATCCGGAAACCAAGGCATCCAAACGGGAGAAGAAGTCTCCACCAGAGGGTCCTACCTTGGAGGGTGCTTTTGCCGCACAAGGTCCGTGCGAGGATCAGCCCTCCAACGAGCTGTAAGTAATCAAAAAGTACTTCAATAGTGGAGATATACTACCTTACCTCTGAGGAAAATAACCGAAGCGTTTATCTTGCAGTTCGGATCTTAGCCCTTCTCAGCAGAGCTCGTCTTCGGGGGATCTTCTTCCGGAGATGATGGAGAGTGAAACGCCTCCCCCTGACCCCCGCTCAAGAAGCGGGCGACCTTGAAGTGTCGTCGCGGAGGGCCTCTCCGGATCCGGTGAGGCCAGAAGATAATCCTATAGTCACCTGAAGTCCCCAGCATCCGGCTCTTGAAGAGAGCAAACAAAGGAGTCCGACATCGTCTGGTATGCGGTCGGACGTACTGAGGGAGCTGTTGGAGCGAGCGGCCATCTCAGAAGAACACCGTACGTTGATGGGTACAGTGATGGAAAGAATTTCGTCCGCCGAAAGCGGATTGCATGAAGCCTTATGAGTCTACTGACGGGCTTTGAGGTGCGTGAAATGATATACTTTTTGATAGTACCACACATTTTTAGGTGTGCCCTGTGTAGATAGAAGCCCCTGAGACTCTGGTTGTCGTCGAGAACGGCGGCGAACAGAGGATCGTAGTCCCAGGTAATAACCAAACCGCCTTTATGTGCAGGTGGTGGAAGCTCCGGTGGCTAGCCGGACTAATGAGTTTGCCGAGCTAAAGCGGCAACTGGATGCGGCAGATGCCGACATCGAGCTTGCTAACAAGCGGCTTGACGAGGCACAGGGTAAGTAATGTTTTCTGGTGAATGTCACATAGTAAGAGCAACGTAACGCCAGTATCTTTAATATGTTGTGACTGCAGATGGAGCTGCCACCGTGGAGACCCTTCGGGCGGAACTTGCCCGAGCCAAGGAACAAGCGAGAATTAGTAATGCAGCCACTTTAAAGGCGGCCGAAGAGTTAAGAGCCGAAAAGGCTGCACATTGCGAGTGCAAAGATAAAATGGCCAAGATGGCTGTAAAGTTAAAAGACACTACCGACCGCTACCAGCTCCTTGAAAAAGAAAACCGAGCGAAGGCGACGGACCTTGAAAAGGCCGTGGTGGCGACCAAAGACACCCGCTCTGCTAAGAGGGCAAAGAAGGAAGAGCTGCGTGAAGCCAGGGATATTGCGGCTGGGAAGCCCTTTTTGCTGCGGAGGAAGTTCGGAGATCCGCGGTATGCCCCTCTGGATCGGCTGTGGAGTTCGGCAGACGCATATATGGACTTGGCGGCGAGCGCTGTCGATGCGGCCGAATACTTCCGAGATCAAACAGATCGTGAAGTCGACTAGCTGTTCTGGTCGCAGTTTAACGTTCCAGAGCATCCGCTTCCATTGAATGATCAGCTAGCCGAATGGGCCGAACTCAACAGGTTGTCTCGACTCGCCATGAGGTCCGTCGTAGATCATCTGTGGCCGGAAAAACCGAAGCCGAACAGCTATTTCAGCTTAGTGCAGCAGTTCCTTGGAGTGGTGCCGCGCATCAATGTGATGAAGAGGTCGGCGTGTATAGAGGGCTCGCGGATGGCCCTTGCCCGTGTCAAAGCATACTGGGCAGAGCTGGATGCTACCACTGTTGCGGCGCAGGGTTCGGCCATAGGCCGAATGGCTGCCGAGCACTATTTCGAAGAATTACTTGAGGGCGCTCGTTTGATAGAGGCCCAGTGCTCGAAGAATATTATGTTTGAGTGACATGTATTCCCATTGTAAACACAATGTGTTTATGAAATTTATTAAGGCTGTATTTATACTTTTGCCTAAAAGTAATATGATGCCTCCTGTGCGGCCGTTTATGTACACATGTGTATAACCTGAAAGATTGCAGTCGTCGGCTTCAGCCCCCACGCATATAATGCGGGGGTGTTCGCAGAAGATGCGTATTCACACTTAATCCAACGTCTTGGTCCTAATAAGGAGGTGATGGCGCAGCGAACTAGGCAACCGGACTATAATGCTTTAACACTTTCACTTAGCCATAGGAGTTTGACAGTGGGGCTACTATATAGACCCTGGTGGCTCCGCACTCATCCGAATTCGGGGTGCGTACATGCCTGGCCGGGAAACGGCCCTTCGTTAAAGCGGAGGAATTCTAACATTCCGATAGTTCATCGAGTGGTTGACTAGTCTCACGCTATATCATGACAGTCAGTTTTCGGCTTTCTCTAGTGAGGTGCTCGTCCGGATGAACTAGGGCACAATCGCAGTAGTTCTCCTGGTGCCGCCTTAGCCGATCGAGCGGAACGTAAGGCATCAAAACACAGGAGCCGGGAAAACCCAACATTTGACCAAAGACATGATTCGGAGCTGATGCATATAAGGCCAAACTCGCGACGCCAAACACTCCCTAAGGTATTCGGTCTTTTATGGTATAAACCGGGCCTAAACAGTGCCCTTTGTAAGAAGCCCCTAGTGTCCAGGTACCTGCATTATTCTGACGTGGCCACATGCCAAGACGTCAGCATCCTTCTCAACAGTACTGAGAATCCGAGGGATGTGTATCAACAAGAGACAGTAAAAAAGGTTTACGCAGGGTCTTAATCTAAAAATAATCCTTGGAACGGGTCCCTGCTGCACGTCTGCGCATGTGTCTCCGTTGTGCCGTATCCTGGATGGGTGTAGCACGATGGTCATCTGTAAAAGAGAGAAACTTAGGTGAAAAGTTTTCATGCAAAAAGGTAGGTTTAAAGAAACCATGTACAATTCGAGATGAGTAAAAGTTTCCACTTGTCTGCGCGCGTTGAGCCCCTTGTATTTGTAATAGGGGTGTGGCCTATCAAACCTGTGTGAATTACATATAGTTGCGTCGGACTCGTCTAACCGTGTCCGTGGTCTTGACGACCTATCAAATGCTTTAGTTGGTGAGGCCGTTTTTAGTGTGCGGCTACCAAGGCAGTCGCACTCTCTTCGCCGCGCAAGGATCGCTCAATTTTTCCATTCACTGTAATGATACCACGTGGACCGGGCATCTCAAGCATGAGGGAAGCGTAATGCGGTATTGCATTAAAGAGAGCGAAAGCTTCGCGTCCAAGTAGTGCTTGATAGCCACTTTGGAACGGAGCAATGTAGAATGTTAAATTTTCGCTACGGAAGTTATCGGGGAAGCCGAATATAACCTCTAGTAGCAGGGAGCCCGTGCAATGAGCCCCTGGGCCTGGCGTTACTCATTTAAAGGTAGTATTGCTGTGGCAAATTTTCGTTGGGTCTATCCCCATTTTGCGGATTGTGTCCTGATATATTAGGTTTAGACTGCTGCCACCGTCCATCAGGACTCGTGTGAAATGGTATCCGTCAATTATTGGGTCTAATACCAAGGCAGCCCATCCTGCACGCCGGATACTTGCTGAGTAATCCCGATGGTCGAAAGCGATCGGTTGAGACGACCAGTGGCAGGACCCTGCGGTGATAGGCCCTTACTAAAATGAATGCGGACGCTATGCTTAAAAGTTGTCAAGGCTTCGGCGTCCGGATAGTCGACTATTTGGTTCTTTTTAGTAAGAAACCTGTTCCAAAGCTTTCGGGCTGACTCTCCGGGCTATTGAGTTATATGACTCAAATCATCCGCGTCCGGAGGTCGGACATAAGTCCCTTGAAAATTTTCCTGAAAAGCGTCTTCGAGCTCTTCCCAGCTTCCAGTGGAGCTTTCGGGGAGGCTTTTAAGCCAGTGCCGAGCTGGCCCTTTGAGTTTGAGGGGTAAATACTTAATGGCGTGGAGATCATCTCCTCGAGCCATATGGATATGGAGGATGTAGTCCTCAATCCAAACCCCTGGGTCTGTTGTTCCGTCGTATGCCTCTATGTTTACGGGTTTGAATCCCTCTAGAAATTCATGGTCCAGCACCTCGTCGGTGAAACATAGGGGGTGTGCGGCACCCCTATATCTGGGTGTACCGCGTTGTTCGGATGTTTGTTGTGTTGCATCGTATGCTGGAGCGCACTTGCATGGTCCATAGATGGATCTGGTTGCGCCGTCCTTTTGATGCGAGCCCTCGCGTGGATCGCGTATTGGCTTACGTGCGGCGTTGTTTGCCGCTCTATGTTGGCCGTGAGGTCGTCTATCTGGCCAGTTGGCCGTTTTAATTTTTGGTTGCGGGGGATCTAAGGCCTCCTCATCGAATTCAGGTAGCAACTTCCGCTTCGGGTAACTCTTGGTGGGGTGATTACCGCCATACTTCGCTGCTGTGTTGAGCATTTTACTCCATCTAATTCTGAGCGTGTCTTGCGCAGCCTTGAGCCTTTACTTCTGCTTTTTTAGACTCCTCGCGGTGGCAACGAGCCTTTGATGGGCATTCTATTGCTCTCGGTGTCTGTCCGATGTGACGTCGTCTGGACTATTATCTTTGACAGAGTCAGGTTGTTCGGTTTGATTCTCCGTGTTGCCGTGGTCCGGCGATGGTTCACCCTGCTCTAACGCTGGGTCTATATGATCGTTGTTTCTGCCGAGGCGGGATTTGGAGCGGCGCTTACGTCACCGATTTGACTGCTTCTCGAGGGGACAACCCTTCGTTGCGTCCTTCCGTTCCTAGTCGTCATCATCTTTTGGTGTGTCCACCATGTATACGTCATGTGATGAAGTGGGCGTCCAGTGCCCTGTGGGCGGTGGTTCCTGTTCGTCTCCTGCATCGTCGTCCATACCATGGATGTCTTCGGAGTCGGATTCGAGCATGTCGGTTAAGTCATCGATAGTGGCTACTAAGTGGGTGGTGGGTGGGCGGCGAATTTCTTCGTCATCCGCATCCCAATCCTGCCGGACATATTTCGGCCAGGGCTCTCCTGATAAGGAGAGAGACTTTAATGAATTCAGTATGTCGCCGAAGGGCGAGTGCTGAAAGATATCTGCGGAGGTAAACTCCATGATCGGCGCCCAAACGGATTCGATAGGAACGGGCGCAGGCGGTTCGGAGTCCGTGGCCGGAGAAGTATCCGGCAGTTTAACAACACGGCTCTCGTGAAGGGTAAGATCGATATTCGGCTCGATCACCGTTGGGGATGCGGCCTCTATGGCGGGGTCTATCCACCCGTCCATGGGAGGTGCAACTGGCTCCGAATTAAGGGTCGGAGCGGCTGTCGGTGTGATTTCTTGAACACTGTCCGATGGCAGAGCTAAATCATACTCATCGTGACCGCGTGACGCACAAGGCAGGGGCTCGAATCCGTCGAAGATCAAATCTCCGCGGATATCGGCCATGTAGTTTAAGCTTCCAAACCTGACCTGGTGGCCAGGGGCGTAACTTTCGATCTGCTCCAGATGGCCAAGCGAGTTGGCCCGTAGTGCGAAGCCGCCGAACACAAAGATCTATCCGGGAAGAAAAGTCTCACCCTGGACTGCATCGCTATCGATGATAGTAGGAGCCATCGAGCCTAACGGCGACGACACAAAGGAACTCTCAATGAAAGCACCAATGTCGGTGTCAAAACCGGCGGATCTCGGGTAGGGGGTCCCAAACTGTGCGTCTAAGGCGGATGGTAATATGAGGCAGGGGACACGATGTTTTACCCAGGTTCGGGCCCTTTTGATGGAGGTAAAACCCTACATCCTGCTCGATTTATTCTTGCTGATATGGGTATTACAAGAGTTGATCTACCACGAGATCGAAGAGGCTAAACCCTAGAAGCTAGCCTATGGTATGATTGTATGTTATTGTTCTGTCCTACGAACTAAAACCCTCCGGTTTATATAGACACCGGAGAGGGTTAGGGTTACACAAGGTTGGTTACAAAGGATGAGATATCCATATCCGTACTGCTTAGCTTGCCTTCCACGCCAAGTAGAGTCCCATCCGGACATGAGACGAAGTCTTCAATCTTGTATCTTCATACTCCAACAGTCCGGCCAAAGGATATAATCCGGCTGTCCGGAGACCCCCTAATCCAGGACTCCCTCAGTAGGACTCTCCTATGCGTGGATGGCAAGATTGGTGTCCGGATATGTAATTCCCTTCCTCTATAAACCGACTCTGTACAACCCTAGGTCCCTCCAATGTGTATATAAACCGGAGGTGTTAGTCCGTTGAGGCTATCAGAATTCATAGAGGCTAGAGAACTAGGGTTTAGCCATTACGATCTCGAGGTAGGTCAACTCTTGTACCCCCTATACTTATCCAATACAATCAAGCAGGACGTAGGGTTTTACCTCCATTAAGAGGGCCTGAACCTTGGTAAACATCGTGTTCCCCCTGTCCATTGTTACCTTTGATCCTCAGACGCACAATTCGGTACCACGTACCTGAGATCGGCCGGTTTTGACACCGACACCAGTGCATCCCAGGTTGCACAGGTAGCTGCCATGTGGCAGCTTTGCCGTCTGCCAGTAGACTGCCAGTAGACGGCAAAGAGTCTATACAGCCCCTGTTTTTTCTTAAATTCCTTCAATTTCATAGAATTTCACACACACACACACATATATATATATATATACACACACATTTGAAGATACTTTCAACAAGCATAACAACAAATATACATACCAAATCATATCCCCGCCATATGGATATGATCATTCAACACATATACATACCAAATCAAAAGTCCATATGCAACATATATAGCTAGCCAACATATCCAACGACAAGCATACAATGGTTTCATTCATTCATACATATATAGGTAGCAAGTTTCACATTGTTCATCCTACAAAATCAAAACAAAAAGGAAGCACAAGGAGAAGAATAGACTCCATCAACGCAAGCTTCCTCATCGAAAGCAAATCTGCAAATTGGGAATGAAGAAAGTTGGAAGAAGAAGAAGACTAGAAGAGAAAGACTAGCTAGAATAAGAAGAATTTTTCTTCTCTTTCTTTTTCTCCTCTCCTCTTCTTTATCTTCTTCTTCTTCTAACTAAGGTAGGTAAAAGCCATTTTTAGCTAAGCTAGGTAAAAATGCTAAGTGTAGGTCATTTTAGAGCTAAGCTAGGTAAATAGGTCATTTTGGAGCTTAGTAAGGTTATTATGTCATTTTCGAGGAAAATAAGCTAAGTCTATGTCATTTTGGAGGTAACAAAGATTATCATGCCATTTTGACCTAAGTATTCTTAGTATGTCATAAATGAACTGAAGAAGCTAAGTACATGTCATTTTTGAGCTAACCTAGGTAGTTATGCCATTTTTTACCTAAGTAAGCTAATTATGTCATAAATGAACTAGGTAAGCTAAGTATAGATCATTATTGAGCTATCCTAGGTAGTTATGCCATTTTTAGCTAACTAAGCATATTAAGTCATTTAGGAGGAAAAATGCTAAGTATAGGTCATTTTATAGCTATCCTAGGTAAAGTATAGGTCAACTAAGCTTATTATGTCAATTTGGAGAAAAATAAGGTAAGTATAGGTCATTTTGCACTAACCTAGGTGATGATGCCATTTTTGAGCCAACTTACGTAAGTATAGCTCATTTTTATCTAACTTAGGTAATTATGCCATCTAGGAGGAAAATAAGCTAAGTATGCATTTGTTAAGCAAAGCACTAGACAAAACTTACCCTCATCACAACAAATGCGAGGAAGATCGCAACTAAGGTAACAATCGATCCAACGACATAATGATACCAAGCCTCATTATCAATGGCATATTTTCTAATCTTCTTAATCTTCAAGCACATTGCATCCATCTTCAAGCACATAGCATTCATATTCATCTTGTGATCTTCGATGACGTCGGCAACATACAACTCCAATGTCATCTTCTCTTCTTCAATTCTTCTAATTTTTTCTTTCAAATACTCATTTTCTTTTTCAACTAAATTTAACTTCTCGACAAGAGGGTCAGTTGCAAATTCCGGTTCACATACCTCCTAGACTAAAATATCTCTATGTCAACTTGATGGCCATAATTGTCATAAATGCGAAATGCAACAAATAGTTATAAAAGAGAATTTACCACATCTGAATCATAAAACGGACGAGGGCCGACGAGGACGGATATCAAGACCATGGCACTATGTATAAGAAACAATCATACAAAGTAAGAAAATTATAAAAGTAACTATATAAATCATACAAGTAACTATATAAATCAAGTACAACATAATAATTGAATACCTAATAATAATCTGGATCGCCAGGTTCAATAAATGCTTCGGGATCAATAAATTCATCATCATCATCATCTCTATCAGTAATGACGTGCTCATCATCATCATTAATAAATGCATCATCATGTGGAAGGCCACCTTTACGTAATCGATGAAGCATTGACAGGTCATCCGCAACAGTAACCTCTTCTAGTTCAGGCTCTTCTTGTTCCGGCTCAGGAGTGAAGTCGGGTTCACTGTCGCTGTCTACTTCAATGTGCTGGGGTGAAGTAGAGTGGTTCTTGAAACATTTTTTGGAAAGACATGTTTGTTGGAAGAATTCTCCTTCATATGTGTCTGGGTTACTGTGAGGTTCATAATGCTCTTCATTGGGGGGAGGTGGTCTAACACGTGGCGGCACTTCATAAACGACATCCCAACCTTTGAGATTTGGATCACTTTGATAGGCCCACGGTAGATAGAAAACTTGGGTTGCCTGTTGAGCCATAATATAGACATCGGGAACATCCAAATGGGTGTTTTGTTTGATTTGCACTAGCCCTATATGTTCATGAGTCCCTCTAGTCTCCTTCAACTGGAACCAATAACATTTAAAGACTATGACGTTTGGTGGGTTTGCACCATAGAATTGAAGTTCATAAATATCTTTAACTCTTCCATAATACTCGGTATCTCCTTCGCCGATAGCAGAGACACAACAATTTTTAGACTTTCGGTCAGCCATAGATAGCTCTTTTCCATAGGTACGAAAGCGATACCCATTGATGTCGTAGTTTTCAAATGAACGGACCTTAATGTCAAAACCATTAGCGATGTGTCTCAATTCGGCATCCATAAACTCTGAATTAGCCTACAAGTTTAATACGAAAGGGATTGTTGCATTAGACACAAATTAGACGAAGAAATGAAATTGTCTAGTGGAAATTACCATTTGTTTGAACCAAGAGATGAAACCGGGATAGCCGCCTCCATGCTTTGCCGGAGATAATACTCTTTGACGGAATCCTTTTGGATCACCGCTCCATATGAGAATTTGGTGACGTACTGACTGTATCAAATTTATCCACGAATAAGAGCAGTTCAAAGTAATTAGAACTTGTGAAACAATGTACCGAGAACTTACTCGATGTACGGCCGCACTTCTGTTAGGTTGGTGAAGATATACAACGAAATGATCTGCCATTCTTCAAAATCCATTGTTAAGGAATTAGAATCACCGACTGGTACGAGATCCCCTTTGAATAGGCTGAGGTTGAATCCACCCTTTTTATGGTCGTCAGCATTGTACCGAGGCTTCGGATTATGCAAATGATGATATTTGGCTTCGTAGTGTGCTGTCACGAAGTTTGCCGCGCCTCCTTAGAAATGAATGCCTAAGCTATCGATGCTTCAATTATACGTTTATTTTTACATTTTGCTCGTAGCATCTTCTGCATCCTCTCAGCTGCCTAGCACTAACGATTTTGCACATACCCCAATCTTGTCTAGGCCGAGAGATGCAAAATCAGGTGCTACATTGGATTAAAGAAGCTCGGCTGAAAGATCTTCTCTAACTTGCAGATCGACTCCGGCACCAACTCTTCCATTTCTTCTAGTAGGCTAGGGCGATAGTTATTTCGCACAAAGAACACGGAAGAAATAGCTCAGCTCTGCCAGTACTAGCCATTCATCCTCAAGGATGAAGCCACGCAACATCACCGAGATTACCTGCTAAATCCATATGTGCCAATCATGACTCTTGAGAGCAAATATCTTCAATTTATCAAGACTCGCTCCCCTCTTTAGATTCGCTACATACTCATCGGGGAACATCAACTGCTTTTGCACCCAAAAGATAATTTCCCTCATAGATGGCCTTCCAAGATTGAACCATGCCTTTGGCTTCGTCCAGTTCTGCTTTCCTTTCGGTTCTTTCATGTTTTGTAATGGTCTATCACATAGTGCCTCCAGATCGACTCTAGCCTTAGTATTATCCTTTGACTTTCCCTCTATGCCGAACAATGTACCAAAAAGTGCCTCGGCGATATTCTTTTCGGTGTGCATCACGTCGATGTTGTGTGGGCAAAGGAGGTCTTTGAAGTAAGGCAGATCCCACAAGCATGTCTTGTGAGTCCAAGCGTGTTTCAAATTATACCCCTTGAAATACCCGGGACGCTCTGGATCTGGCTCGAGAGCGTTTAACTGATCCAGGGTCTCTTGGCCTATCAACGCAGGTGGTGTAGAGTTTTTGACAACTCTATGTTGGATGAAGTTCTTCCTGTCTTTCCTGAACTTATGGCGAGGATCCAGGAACTGTCTATGCATGTCGTGGCAAGAAAACTTGTGACCGGCATGAAGCCAACGAAACTCAAGAGCTCCCTTGCATGTGGGGCACGGGAACCTTCCATGCACACACCAGCCAACGTAGCGCATACGACGGCAAGTCATGCGTCGAGTACATGTACCAGACACGCATTATGAAGTTTCGTTTGCTAAAGGCGTCGTATGTCTTGAACCAATTATCCCAGGATTCTTGAAATTTGTCCTTCAGCGATTGCATGTACACATTCATATTCTTCGCTAGATAGTTGGGCCCTGGAATTATCAACTTCAGGAAAATGTTCTTTGTTTGCATAATCTGTCCCGGGGGGGAGATTGAGTGGAATGACAAATACGGGCCAACAACTGTATTGGGCTGCCGTCAGACCAACACACTGAACCCATCCGTGCGGATGGCGACTCGAGGATGCCTCAGATCTGCCGCTTTGTCATCATGTAATGCATCGAAGCGCTTCCATGCTTCACCATCCGATGTGTGCACCATCATTAGCTTCCCATTTGCATCTAGTTGGGTTCTTTTGCCCGTTTTGTGCCATGTCATCTATCTGGCCGTCTCTTCGACCATGAAAACACATTGAAGTCTTGGTACGATTGGCATATACCGAAGAACATTAACGGGGATTTTGGTCTGTGTCTTCTCACCCATACCGTTGTCTACCACAACATACCTGGATGAGTTGCAAATGGGACAATAGTTCAAGTACGCATACTGAAGCCTAAATAAGGCACATCCTTTCTCATAGGCATGTATCTTCTCATAGGGCATCTTAAGAGCACAGAGGATTTTGTTTGACTGGTACAGGTTTGCAGGTAGTACACGGCCTTTGGGTAGAAAAGGTCCAAATACTGTCATCATTGCGTCGTAGCATTCTCTGCCCAGGTTGAATTGAGCTTTCAGAGCCATTATTTGTGAGATGACGTCAAGCTGACAAAGCTCAATGTGCTCGTGGAGAGGACGTTTTGAAGACTGCAACATTTCATTAAAGGCCTTTGCAGATTCCTCCATCTCATCATCCGAGTCCCGAGCATCATCAAAGTCTTGCACCATGTCTTCCATCCCGGTACCATGCTTGTGAAGGAAATATGCCCTAGAGGCAAAAATAAATTTGTTATTTATATTTGCTTATATCATGATAAATGTTTATTATTCATGCTAGAATTCTATTAACCGGAAACTTAGTACATGTGTGAATACATAGACAAAACAGAGTGCCCCTAGTATGCCTCTACTAGACTAGCTCGTTAATCAAAGATGGTTAAGTTTCCTGACCATAGACTTGTGTTGTCATTTTATGAACGGGATCACATCATTAGAGAATGATGTGATGGACAAGACCCATCAATTAGCTTAGCATAATGATCGTTAAGTTTTATTGCTATTGCTTTCTTCATGACTTATACATATTCCTCTGACTATGAGATTACGCAACTCCCGAATACCGGAGGAACACCTTGTGTGCTATCAAATGTCACAACATAACTGCATGATTATAAATATGCTCTACAGGTGTCTCTGAAGGTGTTTGTTGGGTTGGCATAGATCAAGATTAGGAATTGTCACTCTGATTATCAAAGAGGTATCTCTAGGCCCTCTCGGTAATGCACATCACTATAAGCCTTGCAAGCAATGTGACTAATGAGTTAGTTGCGGGATGATGTATTACGGAACGAGTAAAGAGTCTTGCCGGTAACAAGATTGAACTAGGTATGATGATACCGACGATCGAATCTTGGGCAAGTAACATACCGATGACAAAGGGAATAATGTATGTTGTTATTGCGGTTTGACCGACAAAGTTCTTCATAGAATATGTAGGAACCAATATGAGCACCCAGGTTTCGCTATTGGTTATTGACCGGAGATGTGTCTCGGTCATGTCTACATAGTTCTCGAACCCGTAGGGTCCGCACTCTTAAAGTTCGATGAGGATTTGTATTATGAGTTATGTGTTTTGGTGACCGAAGTTTGTTCGGAGTCCCGGATGAGATCACGGACATGACGAGCAGTCTCAAAATGGTCGAGAGGTAAAGATTCATATATTGGAAGGTAGTATTCGGACATCGGAATGGTTCCAAGTGATCCGGTGATACGTCACCATCGTATCTACTTTTCCAAACACTTTTAACCTTGTTTTGGACTCTAACTTGCATGATTTGAATGTAACTAACCTGGACTGACGCTGTTTTCAGCAGAATTGCCATGGTGTGGTTTTTGTGCAGAAATAAAAGTTTTCGGAATGACCTGAAACTTCACGGAGAATTTTTTGGAATATATAAAAAATACTGGCGAAAGAATCAACGTCAGGGGGCCCACACCCTATCCAAGAGGGTGGGGGGCACGCCCACCCCCCTGGGGCGCGCCCCCTGTCTCGTGGGCCCCCTGATGCTCCACCGACCTCAACTCCGACTCTATATATTCACGTTCGGGGAGAAAAAAATCAAGGAGAAGGATTCATCGCGTTTTACGATATGGACCCGTCACCAAGCCCTAATCTCTCTCGGGAGGGCTGATCTGGAGTCCGTTCGGGGCTCCGGAGAGGGGAATCCGTCGCCATCGTCATCATTAACCTTCCTCCATCACCAATTTCATGATGCTCACCACCGTGCGTGAGTAATTCCATCATAGGCTTGCTGGACGGTGATGGGTCGGATGAGATTTATCATTTCATCAAGTTAGTTTTGTTAGGGTTTGATTCCTAGTATCCATTATGTTCTGAGATTGATGTTGCTATGACATTGCTATGCTTAATGCTTGTCACTAGGGCCCGAGTGCCATGATTTCAGATCTGAACCTATTATGTTTTCATGATATATGTGAGTTCTTGATCCTATTTTGCAAGTCAATAGTCACCTACTATGTGTTATGCTCCGATAACCCCGAAGTGACAATAATCGGGACCACTCCCGGTGATGACCGTAGTTTGAGGAGTTCATGTATTCACTAAGTGTTAATGCTTTGTTCCGGTACTCTATTAAAAGGAGGCCTTAATATCCCTTAGTTTCCAATAGGACCCCGCTGCCACGGGAGGGTAGGACAAAAGATGTCATGCAAGTTCTTTTCCATAAGCACATATGACTATATTCAGAATACATGCCTACATTAGATTGATGAACTGGAGCTAGTTCTGTGTCACCCTATGTTATAACTATTGCATCAGGAATCACATCCGACATAATTATCCATCACTAATCCAATGCCTACGAGCTTTTCACATATTGATCTTTGCTTAGTTACTTTTCCGTTGCCACTGTTACAATCACTACAAAACTGCTACTGTTACTTTTGCCACCGTTACCGTTACTTCCATATTACTTTGCTACTAAATACCTTGCTGCAGATATTAAGTCTTTCAGGTGCGGTTGAATTGACAACTCAACAGTTAATACTTGAGAATATTCTTTGGCTCCCCTTGTGTTGAATCAATAAATTTGGGTTGAATACTCTACCCTCGAAAACTGTTGCTATCCCCTATACTTGTGGGTTATCAAGACTATTTTCTGGCACAATTGCCATGGAGCATAGCTCTATTCTTTGAGTCACTTGGGATTTATATCTGTTGATCACTATGAAGAACTTGAAAGATGAAAGAACCAAGATTTTTCCCTCAACTACGAGGGGAGGTAAGGAACTGCCATCTAGCTCTGCACTTGATTCACCTTCTGTTATGAGTAAACTTGCGACACCTACTCCTACTATTCATTCTAATATGTCGCATGTTATTGAGGATGCCACTTCTGCTTTGCATGATGCTTATGATGAAACTACTTCTATGCTTGATAATACTATGCCACTAGGTGAATTTCTTGATGAACAACTTGCTAGGGCTAGAGAGAATGAAATTATTGAAACTGATAATATTGATGAAAGTGATGATGAAGATTCTCCCCCTAAATATGAATTTCCTGTTATGCCTGAGGGTTATGTTATGGATGAAGAAACCGCTAGAGACTTTTTAGCTTGCAATGATAGATATGATCTTAAGAAACTGTTAGCTAAGTTGAAAGAAAAATCTTTGAATGCTAGAATGAAATATGACCCTGCTTTTGCTACTTCACCTATCTGTATTTCTGATAAGGATTATGAATTCTCTGTCGATCCTGAGTTAATCACTTTGGTTGAATCTGATCCTTTTTATGGCTATGAATCTGAAACTGTTGTGGCACATCTTACTAAATTAAATGATATAGCCAACATGTTCACTAATGATGAGAAAACTCGCTATTACTTTATCTTTAAGTTGTTTCCGTTCTCATTAAAGGGTGATGCTAAAACATGGTTTAATTCTCTTGATCCTGGTTGTGTGCGTAGTCCCCAGGATATGATTTATTACTTCTCTGCTAAATATTTCCCCGCTCATAAGAAACAAGCTGCCTTCAGGGAAATATATAATTTTGTGAAAATTGAAGAAGAGAGTCTCCCACAAGCTTGGGGGAGGCTTCTCCAATTACTTAATGCTTTGCCTGATAATCCTCTCAAGAAAAATGAAATACTTGATATCTTTTATAATGGACTAACCGATGCTTTCAGAGACCACCTGGATAGTTGTGCTGGTTGTATTTTCAGGGAAAGAACTGTTGATCAAGCTAAATTGCTATTAAATAATATGTTGAGTAAAGAAAATGATTGGACAATTCCTGAACCAACTCCTAAGCCAACTCCGAAGAGAAGGGGTATTCTATTTCTCAGCCTTGAAGATATGCAAGAGGCAAAGAAATCTATGAAAGAAAACGATATTAAAGCTGAAGATGTTAAAAATTTAACGCCTATTGAAGAAATACATGGTATTGATAACCCGACACAGGTAGTAAAGGTAAATTCTCTCTATAGATTTGATAAGGGTGAAATCCCATCTACTAAGTTTGCTAGCCAATGCTTGGATGAGTTTGATAATTTTATGGTTAAACAAGAAGACTTCAATGCTTATGTTGGCAGACAATTGAAACACAATGCTTATATGATTGAACACTTGAGTGATTATATGTCTAGAGTTAAAGGTGAACTTAAACTTATTAGAAAACATGCTTCTATGATTACCACTGAAGTAGAACAAGTACTTAAAGCTCATAATGATTTGCTCAATGAATTAAATAATAAGAAAAATGAAAATGTTGTTAGAGTTGTGACTAGAGGGGGTAAAATGACTCAGGAACCTTTGTATCCTGAGGGCCACCCTAAGAGAATTGAGGAAGATTCTCAGAGAACTAATGTTGATGCACCTAGTTCTTCTAAGAAGAAGAAAATGAAAAATGATAGGACTTTGCATGCTTCTAGTGAACCTGTTGTTGACACACCTGAGAATCCCAATGATATTTCTATTTCTGATGCTGAAACACAATCTCGTAATGAACATGAACCTAGTGATAATGTTAATGATGATGTTCATGTTGATGCTCCACCTAGCAATAACAATGATGTAGAGATTGAACCTGTTGTTGATCTTGATAACCCACAATCAAAGAATCAACGTTATGATAAGAGAGACTTCGTTGCTAGGAAGCACGGTAAAGAAAGAGAACCATGGGTTCAGAAACCCATGCCTTTTCCTCCTAAACCTTCCAAGAAAAAGGATGATGAGGATTTTGAGCGCTTTGCTGAAATGATTAGACCTATCTTTCTGCGTATGCGTTTGACTGATATGCTTAAAATGAATCCTTATGCCAAGTATATGAAAGATATTGTTACAGATAAAAGAAAGATACCGGAAGCTGAAATTTCCAACATGGTTGCTAATTATACTTTTAAGGGTGGAATACCAAAGAAATTAGGAGATCCAGGAGTACCAACTATACCATGCTCCATTAAAAGAAACTATGTTAACACTGCTTTATTTTTTCTTGGAGCCGGTGTTAGTATTATGCCTCTCTCCTTATATCATAGACTTGATTTGAGTAAGTTGACACCTACTGAAATATATTTGCAAATGGCCGATAAATCAACTGCTATACCTGTCGGTATTTGTGAGGATGTGCCTGTTGTGGTTGCAAACATTACTACTTTAACGGACTTTGTTATTCTTGATATTCCCGAGGACGATAGTATGTCTATTATTCTTGGTAGACCCCTTTTGAATACTGCAGGGGCTGTTATTGATTGCAACAAAGGCAATGTCACTTTTCATGTTAATGGTAATGAGCATATGGTACACTTTCTGAGGAAACAACCTCAAGTCCACAGTATTAATTCTATTGGAAAAACTTCAACGATTACTATTGGAGGTTTTGAATTTCCTCTTCCTACTGTCAAGAAGAAATATGATATTCTTATTGCTGGGGATGTGCATATCCCCGTTAAGGTAACTTAGTGTTATTCGAAAATTCTCCGGTTTCATGCGATTCGGAATGAGTTTGTTAACAAGACTTGATGAACCTTGTTAGTGGGTTCCTTTTGATGAGCATGAGATGGATGAAGTTAGAAACACAACCCTCTGTACCCTCCTTTTACTTTCTGTTATTTAGATTAAATAAAGCAAAAATAGTATTTTCTTTTTGTTTTCTGAATTATCCTTGCAATAAAAACATACCCCGAAAATAAAAGTTCTCCAAATGTCCTGAAAATTTTATATGATTTTTTCTAGAATATTTAAGAATTATTGGCACTAAGAACACACCAGGGGGCCACACCACCTAGCCACGAGGGTCCAGGGCGCGCCCACCCCCTCGGGCGCGCCCCCTGCCTCGTGGACCCCACGTGGGCCCCCTCCACTTATTCTCACACCCACACACTTTGTCTTCCTCCAGAAAAAATCCTCCACCAGCTCAAACCCGAGTTCTAGCTCATCTTGCTGCCATTTCGATCTCCTTGCTCAAAGCTCCATTCACAAAACTGCTTTGGGGGATTGTTCTTTGGTTTGTGACTCCTCTAATGGTCCAATTAGTTTTTGTTCTAGTGCTTTATTTATTACAAATTTTTGCTGCTTAGGTGACCTTGTTCTTGAGCTTGCATGTCAAATTTATGTTGTCAAAAGTAGTTTTAATGCATGATATGGTCTCTAGGCACTTGTGGGAGTAGTTGCTATCAATCTTGTTGAGTTTGATTCACTTTTATTATTAGTCACTAAAAATTTCAGAAATTTTTTAAAGAAAGAAAATGATGAAGAGATTGTTGAGGGGCTCTTCGAGCCGAAGCTCGAAGGATAAGCAAAGTGAAGAGAATAAGAAGCCCAAATATAATCTCCCTCGCACTTCGGAAGTTCGGCTGTGCGAGTGGCCTTGTGATGAGTTCTTGAGAGCAGCTGGGATTTATGAAGACTTTTATTATTTGGCTGAGAATGTAGGCCTCGTTGACTTCCTCCGCGACCAGCGCGAACAGTATCTCCTCCTCACTAATATTTTTGTGAATTTTTTTTACTTTCATGCTAAGAAATCACCACCTTCGGTGGAATTTCATTTATATGATGAGGTTAAGGAGATGCCACTATATGAGTTTTGTAGGGTCTGTAAGATACCCTTTGCGGGCAGCATAGAGGAACCACATCGTAATGATGTGGAGGGATTTATTGATATGATTGCTATAGGGGAAACGAGGAAAGTTTCTGATGCAAGGATTACTAGCATACATTTTCCTATTCTACGTTACTTTGCAATATTTGCTAGTAGATGCTTGATTGGCCGCGGGAACAATGGAAACCTTAGTGTCCCTGATATTGTTATTTTGTGCCATGCTTTGTTTCGTGATACCACTTTCAGTTTAGGTGCTATTGTTGCTAAACGGTTAAATCTGAACCGTACAAAGGGTCCCATCTTTGGAGGCATCTTTGCTTCGCGCCTTGCTGCACACTTTAGGATACCTATTAGGCATTATGAGAAAGAGGAATAGTTGCTGCACCCTATTTTTCTAGATTATAATAGTATGGTAGCACATGATTTTATTGTTAAGGATAAAAAGAAGATGCTTAAGTATAGATTGATATTTGATAAAAACTACTATGAGATTATTACCTTGCCTGCGCCCTCTTTGTTTAAAATATTTTTAGGCATGTACCTCATTTTGCCGAATGCCATTCATGCCTACCGGAGCCTGACATCAGCTCCAGAGCCCGAGCCGGAGCCACCCCTTGATCCTTATCGGCAGTCTGTTTATCAGTGGGATCCGGAGGATATTGCCAACCAGTGGCACCTAGAGGATACTCCTCCGTACACCGGAGAGGGAGGCTTTGAGCCATGGCCATAGACCAACTTAGGCCAAAAGCCTAAGCTTGGGGGAGTACGTATTTCTCACTGACATTGCATTTATATTCGCACACTCATGCTAGTTGTCGGTGCTCATACTTTTTCATTGTATCATCCTTGCTAGTTTATTTTATTTTTAAAGCCTTATTGTTGTGTGTTTGAAAAACCTTAAGAAAAACCAAAAAAATAGTTGTAGCTTTTAGCTAGTTTACTTTCCATGCTTGTAGTAGTAGTAGTAATTAAAAGAAAACCCAAAAAGATTTCTCGTTTTTCTTTTGCTTGTTGGGAGCTTTCCCGTGTAAATAGTTTTGTTTCTTTTCTTTTCTTTGGGGGTCGAGAGGAGAAGACCATGATGAAAATGTTGAGTGGCTCTTATATGCATTATTGTTGATTTAACAAAGAGCCCATATTACCTTGTCTTCTCCCTTGTATTGAATGCTTGCAGATTCCAGCTTAGTCCAATGCACGTGCATTATTATTATTATTATCCACACCATTTGGTCGTGCAAGTGAAAGGCAATAATGACGATATATGATGGACTGATTCAGATGAGAGAAGCTGGTATGAACTCGACCTATCTTGTTTTTGTAAATATGATTAGTTCGTCATTCCTGATTCAGCCTATTATGAATGAAACATGTTAGCAATGACAATTAGAGATTATAATTGCTCATTCCATGCTTAATTAGCTAGGAGTTTATAATGGTTTACCTTGCGTGCCAACATGCTTTAAAATGGTTGTGACGTGGTATGATAGGGTGGTGTCCTCCTTTGAACGATTCGAGTGGCTTGACTTGGCACATGTTCATGCATGTAGTTGATACAAAATCAACATAGCCTCCACGATATTTATGTTCATGGTGAATTATATCCTACTCATGCTTGCACTCAGTGTTGATTAATTTTAATGCATGTTCATGACTATTGTCGCTCTCTAGCTGGTCGCTTCCCAATCTCTTTACAGCCTTCACTTGTACTAAGCGGGAATACTACTTGTGCATCCACTTCCATAAACCCCAAAAGTTATTCCATAGGAGTCCACCATACCTTCCTATATGTGGTATCTACCTGCCGTTCCAAGTAAATTTGTGTGTGCCAAACTCTACACCTTCAAATGAAATTCTGTTCTGTATGCTCGAATAGCTCATGTATCAACTAGGGCTGTCTATATCTTCCATGCTAGGTGGGTTATTCTCAAGAGGAGTGGACTCCGCTCCTCATTCACAAGAAAATGGTTGGTAACCGGGATGCCCAGTCCCATGCTTAAATTAAAATAAATGCAAACAAAACTCCCCCGGGATTGTTGTTAGTTGGAGACACCCGTTGTTTCGGACAAGCCATGGATTGATGCTTGTTGGTGGTAGGGGGAGTATAAACTTTACCATTCTGTTTGGGAACCGCCTATAATGTGTGTAGCATGGAAGATATCGAGATCTCTCGGTTGTTATGTTGACAATGAAAGTATACCACTCAAAATATTATTCATCTCTATTTCAAAATCGAGCTCTGGCACCTCTGCAAATCCCTGCTTCTCTCTGAGAAGGGCCTATCTATTTACTTTTATGTTGAGTCATCATCCTCTTAATAAGAAGCACCAGTTGGAGAGCACCGCTGTCATTTGCATGTATTACTATTAGTTTACATTGAGTATGACTGGATCTCTTTTACCATGAATTACAATGTTTAGTCAGTCCTTGATCTTCAGAGGTGCTCTGCATTGATGTTTTGCGGTCACAGAAAGGGCTAGCGAGATACCATCTTGTTATATCGTATTATGATTGTTTTGATAAAGTGTTGTCATCGGAGATTTATTATTATTGCTTGCTAGTTGATTATGCCATTGATATGAGTAAACATGAGACCTAAAAGTTATTATGATTATGGTTAGTTCATAATCTTTGTTGAAAACTTGAATGTTGGCTTTACATATTTACAACAAAAAGATCAAACAGAGTTTGTAGAAGTTTTTCTTTATCACTTTAAGTTTGTCAACTGAATTGCTTGAGGACAAGCAAATGTTTAAGCTTGGGGGAGTTGATACGTCTCCATCGTATCTACTTTTCCAAACACTTTTGACCTTGTTTTGGACTCTAACTTGCATGATTTGAATGGAACTAACCCAGACTGACGCTGTTTTCAACAGAATTGCCATGGTGTTATTTTTGTGCAGAAATAAAAGTTCTAGGAATGACCTGAAACTTCACGGAGAATATTTTTGGAATATATAAAGAATACTGGTGAAAGGATCAATGTTAGGGGGGCCACACCCTGTCCACGAGGGTGGGGGGCGCGCCCCCCTGTCTCGTGGGCCCCCTGATGCTCCACCGACCTCAAATCCGACTCTATATATTCATGTTCGAGGAGAAAAAAATAAAGGAGAAGGATTCATCACGTTTTACGATATGGAGCCACCGCCAAGCCCTAATCTCTCTTGGGAGGGATGAACTGGAGACCGTTCGGGGCTCCGGAGAGGGGAATCCGTCGCCATCGTCATCACCTGCCTCCATCACCAATTTCATGATGCTCACCGCCGTGCGTGAGTAATTCCATCGTAGGCTTGCTGGATAGTGATGGGTTGGATGAGATTTATCATGTAATCGAGTTACTTTTGTTAGGGTTTGATCCCTAGTATCCATTATGTTCTGAGATTGATGTTGCTATGACTTTGCTATTCTTAATGCTTGTCACTAGGGCCCGAGTGCCATGATTTCAGATCTGAACCTATTATGTTTTCATAAATATATGTGAGTTCTTGATCCTATTTTGCAAGTCAATAGTCACCTACTATGTGTTATGATCCGGTAACCCCGAAGTGACAATAATCGGGACCACTCCCGGTGATGACCGTAGTTTGAGGAGTTCATGTATTCACTAAGTGTTAATGCTTTGTTTTGGTACTCTATTAAAAGGAGGCCTTAATATCCCTTAGTTTCCAATAGGACCCCGCTGCCATGGGAGGGTAGGACAAAAGATGTCATGCAAGTTCTTTTCCATAAGCATGTATGACTATATTCGGAATACATGCCTACATTACATTGATGAACTCGAGCTAGTTCTGTGTCACCCTATGTTATAACTGTTGCATGAGGAATCGCATTCGACATAATTATCCATCACTGATCCAATGGCTACGATCCTTTTGACATATTGATCTTTGCTTAGTTACTTTTCTGTTGCCACAGTTACAATCACTACAAAACTACTACTGTTACTTTTGCCACCATTACCGTTACTTCCATATTACTTTGCTACTAAACACCTTGCTGCAGATATTAAGTCTCTCAGGTGCGGTTGAATTCACAACTCAACTTTTAATACTTGAGAATATTCTTTGGCTCCCCTTGTGTCGAATCAATAAATTTGGGTTGAATACTCTACCCTCAAAAACTGTTGCGATCCCCTATACTTGTGGGTTATCATCCGGGTATTTTTCCGGAGTACCGAGGGGTTACCGAAACCCCCCGGGGAAGTGTTGGGCCTACATGTGCCTAAGGGAGAGAGAGTGAAGCCCGAGGGGTGTCGGAGTAATTGGACACTGATACCCCGAAGACGGCGAGACAATAAATCAAGACATCGGGGCTAGCAAAGCCCCTCAGTCCGACTGCCCGGCCGCTCCTGACGGCTCCCCGTCCGACTGCTCTACCTGGCGGGCTGCCGACTGCCGATTGCGCCAACCAGCTGGCTGCCGACTGCAGCCCGACTCGACACCGACAAGACCCCGATGGGACGGCCATACCGCGGATGAGACAACTGTACCGCGACGCCATCATCTACAGTGTACCTGTCCCCTTGGCACTATTCTATAAAGTGCCCAGGGGACAAGCATGACATGCACCATGCCCCATACATGGCTTGGCTTGTAAGCTACCCAAGGTAGCTTAGAACCAACGCCATGTCCCATGCCCACTACACATTATATATAGCTAGCCATCCATCCATCCTCACACACGTATGAGCACACACTCATTCTACTGACTGCCCATGCCCACTACGCACGCCGACTCCCGCGCCCCGAGCTCGGCCTCCCGTCAGGGAAGCCGCTTCCGACCTCTCCGCGCCGGCTCCTCCCCGCCGGGTGCTCTGAGCCGGGTCCCCTGCGTCGGCTCCGGCTTCCCGCAACCCGGCTCCGCGCCCGCTCCTACTGCCAGCTTCGCGGCAGCCCCGCGCCGGTTCCCCGCCCCGAGATGGCCGGCCCCCGCGCGCCCTGGCCGGCTTCTGCGACAGCCCCTTCCGGCTCTGGCCCCGCTCCACCTCCTCGACGCACCAGGCTCCGACTCCTTCCCCGTGCCGGCTTCGCTCCGCCTCCCGGGTGCGCCCCGCGCCGACTCCGAACCCGGCCTGCCGGCTGTGCGGCCCGGCCGCCTGCTGGCTCCGTGCCGACTCCGAGCCCGGCCTGCGGGCTGCGCGACCCGACCACCTGCTGGCTTCGCGCCGGCTTCTGCCCACCGTGCTCGCCTGCGCCGGCTCCCGCATGCCGGCCCCGCTTGCCACCTTGCCTGGCCGGCTCCGCCTCCCTCCGCGGGGCGTCGCTCCGCTGCGCGCCATGCCCGACTCCCGCCGGTTGCGTCTGTACACTCTATTGCCGGCTGCGGAGGCGGAGAAAGAAATAAAAGAGAAAATAAAGAATAAGAAGAAAAAGGAAGTGGGATCCAGCTGCTCGCGTGGAGTCGGCTGGGACAAGAGAAATAAGAAAAAAAAGTGGCCGGGTGGTGGCGTCCGACATGCAGTCAGACAAGAGAAATAAGAAAAAAAAAGAAATGTGCGTCCGACTGCCAGATGTGCGTCCGACTGCTGGCTGCCTGATCGGCTGCACAGAGCCCGACTGCTGTGTCGGAGTCCGCCCGCCCGATGGCTGAAGATGGAAAAAGGACAAGACAAAGTAGTTGCCGGGAGATCCGGACCGACTGCTCAGCTGTTGGCCCCGATCTCGGGGGCTACACCCAGCGGGTGCGCTGACGCGCCCCCGCGAAGATTGCAGACAAGAGAAGAGTTTTGCCCGGCTTCCAGCAGCCGACAGAAGAGAACAAGAAGAAAAAAGGTGCTGCAAGACGCCTCGCCGCCTGGCCGGTCGAACCTGACCGGCCGGGACCCCCTTCAGGCACCCGGAGGCTCGAAGACTACACCCAGCGGGTGCGCCGGCGCGCTCAGCAAGCGTTGAGCCGCGCCGGCTGTCTTCGGCGAACTCCGCCTCGGCTACACGAAAATCAATGTGAGCTCCTCACCCGCATATTTTTGCACCGCAAGAGCACGGATAACCCCGAGCGATGCTCGGGGGCTATCTCCCATTTTATTACAGTAGCATCACTGTTCGCCCCGGCGCAAGCCAGAGTTGGCCCGGGGGCTGGCCGCTTGGCCTGAGACGTTAGTTCCCGTAGACGGCTTAGTACCGTGCACGATACCAAAGGCCCACTCTTAGTCACAGACCGCAGAGAGGCTGTACGACTAGCAAGAGTGAACGCTGGAGGCCACCCACGCGAAAAACGTCTGGGAAGAAAAATGGATCAGGCAATCCAGCCGTTTCCTTTACAAGTATCTACTCGGTTGAATCTGCTCCCAGACTCTGAGTATTGTACACTCCACTTCGCGGCCCACTTCAGCCACAGACCGCAGAGCGGCTGTCTGGCAAGCAAGAGCACAAGTCAAAAAGCGGAGGGAACACGAAAAAGATTAAGGGGGCTCGGACGAAACCGAGTCAGCACCCTCCGCATAAAACTTGCAATGCTAAAAGCAAACATTCGATATATCTGCGTGGACTAACTTTGTCTTTTTCATGATCATTTCCATGAACACTTGCCAAAAAACCTCCGCCCAACTTTGCCAAGTTGCCCGGAGGCTTGGGGGCTACTGTCGGAGTAATTGGACACGGATACCCCGAAGACGGCGAGACAATAAATCAAGACATCGGGGCTAGTAAAGCCCCTCAGTCCGACTGCCCGACCGCTCCTGTCGGCTCCCCCTCCGACTGCTCTGCCCGGCTGGCTGCCGACTGCCGGCTGCCGACTGCGCCAACCAGCCGGCTGCCGACTACGCCAACCAGCCGGCTGCCGACTACGCCAACCAGCCGGCTGCCGACTACAGCCCGACCTGACATCGACAAGACCCCGACGGGACGGCCATACCGCGGACGAGACAGCTGTACCGCGACGCCATCATCTATAGTGTACCTGTCCCCTTGGCACTATTCTATAAAGTTCCCAGGGGACAAGCATGACATGCACCATGCCCCGTACATAGCTTGGCTTGTAAGCTACCCAAGGTAGCTTACAACCAACGCCATGTCCCATGCCCACTACACACTATATATAGCTAGCCATCCATCCGTCCTCACACACGTATGAGCACACACTCATTCGGCCACTAGAGCATGCTTGCTCATCCCGGCCACAGATACATACATGAGGCTAGTAGCGTATAGCACTCATCTAGATACAGCTCCAGGAGCACTCTGTACTATAGATATACCACATATACTCAGACATGCAGGAGTAGGGACGTTATCTCTCCAGAGAGCCCAGAACCTGGGTAAACTACCGCGTGCTATTCGCATACCCGCTCCCGGGCCTATCAGCAGCAGTCTTGCCCTCACACGAAGCCACCTTGTGGCGTATGTCATCTTGCACCCCCCCCGTGAGAATACCACGACAAGGGGGGTGGCGCGCGCCCCCTCCTAGGGAGTTTGAATAGGACAAGGAGGAGGGGCGCGACCCCCTTTCCCTTCCCTCTCCCTCTCCTTCCTTTTCCCTCCGGTGGAAGAAAGGAAAAGGGGGGGCGAATCCTACTAGGAGTGGAGTCCTAGTAGGACTCCCCCCATGGAACGCCCCCTCCTTTATATACGGGGGCGGGGGGCACCCCAAAGATATATCAATTGTTCTCTTAGCCGTGTGCCGTGCCCCCTCCACAGTTTAGTCCTCTGGTCATAGCGTTGTAATGCTTAGGCGAAGCCCTGTGCGGATCACATCACCATCACCGTCACCACACCATCGTGCTGACGAAACTCTCCCTCGACCCTTTCTGGATGAAGAGTTTGAGGGACGTCATCGAGCTGAACGTGTGCTGAACACGGAGGTGCCGTACGTTCGGTACTAAGATTGGTTGGATCGTGAAGACGTTCGACAACATCAACCGCGTTAACCTAACGCTTCTGCTTTTGGTCTACGAGGGTACGTGGACACACTCTCCCCTCTCGTTGCTATGCATATCCTATATAGATCTTGCTTGATCGTAGGAATTTTTGAAATTGCATGCTACGTCCCCAACAGTGGCATCCGAGCCAGGTCTATGCCTAGATTATATTCACGAGTAGAACACAATGAGTTGTAGGCGATAATAGTCATACTGCTTACCACCAACATCTTATTTTTATTCGGCGGTATTGTTGGATGAAGCGGCCCAGACCAACATTACCTGACCACGTTCATGAGACCGGTTCTACTGACATGCTTTGCACACAGGTGGTTGGCGGGTGTCTGTTTCTCCAACTTCAGTTGAATCGAATTTGACTACGGTCGGTCCTTGTTGAAGGTTAAAACAACACACTTGACGAAAAATCGTTGTGGTTTTGATGCATATCTAAGAACAGTTCTTGCTAGAAGCCTAGCAGCCACATAAAACATGCAACAACAAAGTAGAGGACCTCTAACTTGTTTTTGCAGGGCATGTTGTGATGTGATATGGTCAAGACGTGATGAGCTATAAATTATTGTATCAGATGATCATGTTTTGTAAAAGTAATCAGGAACCGGTAGGAACCTTATGGTTGTCGCTTTATTGTATGAAATGCAATTGCCATGTAATTGCTTACTTTATCACTAAGCGGTAGCGATAGTCATAGAAGCAATAGTTGGCGAGACAACAACGACGCTATGATGAAGATCAAGGTGTCAAGCCAGTGACGATGGAGATCATGACAGTGCTTCAGATGGAGATCAAAGGCACAAGATGATGATGGCCATATGATGTCACATATTTTGATTGCATGTGATGTTTATATTTTATGCATCTTATTTTGCTTAGCACGGCAGTAGCATTATAAGATGATCCCTCACTAAATTTCAAGGTATAAGTGTTCTCCCTGAGTATGCACCATTGCTATAGTTCGTCATGCCGAGACACCACGTGATGATCGGGTGTGATAAGCTCTATGTTCACATACAACGGGTGCAAGCCAGGTTTGCACATGCAAAATACTTGGGTTAAACTGGACGAGCCTAGAATATGCAGATATGTCCTCGGAACACCCAGACCGAAAGGTCAAACGTGAATCATATAGTAGATATGACCAACATAGTGATGTTCACCATTGAAAACTACTCTATCTCACGTGATGATCGGACATGGTTTAGTTGATATGGATCACGTGATCATTTAGATGACTAGAGGGATGTCTATCTAAGTGGGACTTCTTAAGTAATATGATTAATTGAACTTTAATTTATCATGAACTTAGTCCTGGTAGTTTTTGTATATCAATGTTGTTGTAGATCAATGGCTCGTGCTACCGTTCCCTTGAATTTTAATGCGTTCCTAGAGAAAGCTAAGTTGAAAGAAGATGGTAGCAACTACACGGACAGGGTCGTAAGTTGAGGATTATCCTCATTGCCGCATAGAAGAATTATGTCCTGGAAGCACCACTAGGTGCAAGACCTACTGCAGGAGCAACTCCGGACGTTATGAACATCTGGCAGACTAAAGCTGATGACTACTCGATAGTTCAGTGTGCCATGATTTACGGCTTAGAATCGGGACTTCAAAGACGTTTTGAACGTCATGGAGCATATGAGATGTTCCAGGAGTTGAAGTTAATATTCAAGCAAATGCCCGAGTTGAGAGATATGAAGTCTCCAATAAGTTTGATAGCTGCAAAATGGAGGAGAACAGTTTTGTCAGTGATCACATACTCATAATGTCTAGGTACCATAACCACTTGACTCAGCTGGGAATTAATCTTCCTGATGATAGTGTCACTGACATAGTTCTTTGATCACTGCCACCAAGCTATAAAGGCTTCGTGATGAACTATAATTTGCAAGGGACCGGAAAGACAATTCCCTTGCTCTTCGCGATGCTAAAGGATGTAGAGGTAGAAATCAAGAAGGAGCATCAATTGTTGATGGTTAGCAAGACCACTAGTTTCAAGAAAAAATGGCAAAGGGAAGAAAGGGAACTTCAAGAAGAATAGCAAGCAAGTTGTTGCTCAAGGGAAGAACCCCAAGTCTGGACCTAAGCATGAAACTGAGTGTTTCTACTGCAAAGGGACTGGTCACTGGAAGCGGAACTTCCCCAAGAATTTGGCGGATAAGAAAGATGGCAAAGTGAAAGGTATATTTGATATACATGTTATTGATGTGTACCTTACTAATGCTCATAGTAGCGCCTGGGTATTTGATACTGGTTCTGTTGTACATATTTGCAACTAGAAACAGGGGCTACGGATTAAACGAAAATTGGCTAAGGACGAGGTGACGATGCGCGTTGGAAATGGTTCCAAGGTTGATGTGATCGCTTTGGGCACGCTACCTCTACATCTACCTTCAGTATTAGTTTTAGACCTGAATAATTTTTATTTGGTGCCAGTGTTGAGCATGAACATTATATCTGGATCTTGTTTGATGCGAGACAGTTATTCATTTAAATTAGAGAATAATGGTTGTTCTATTTATATGAGTAATATCTTTTATGGTCATGCACCCTTGATGAGTGGTCTATTTTTCTTGAATCTCGATCATAGTGATACACATATTCATAATATTGAAGCCAAAAGATGCAAAGTTAATAATGATAGTGCAACTTATTTGTGGCACTTCCGTTTAGGTCATATTGGTGTAAAGCGCATGAAGAAACTCCATGCTGATGGGCTTTTGGAATCACTTCATACTTGTGAACCATGCCTCATGGGCAAGATGACTAAGACTCCGTTCTCTGGAATAATGGAGCGAGCCACTGACTTATTGGAAATAATACATACTGATGTATGCGGTCCGATGAGTGTTGAGGCTCGCGGCGGGTATCGTTATTTTCTGACCTTCACAGTTGATTTGAGCAGATATGGATATATCTACTTAATGAAACATAAGTATGAAACATTTGAAAAGTTCAAAGAATTTCAGGTGAAGTGGAAAATCATCGTAACAAAAAAAATAAAGTTTCTCCGATCTGATCGTGGAGGTGAATATTTGATTTATGAGTTTGGACTTTGTTTGAAACAATGTGGAATAGTTTCGCAACTCACGCCACCTGGAACACCACAGCGTAATGGTGTGTCTGAACGTCGTAACCGTACTTTATTTGATATGGTGCAATCTATGATGTCTCTTACTGATCTACCGCTATCGTTTTGGGGTTATGCTTTAGAGATGGCTGCATCCACGTTAAATAGGGCACCATCTAAAACCGTTGAGATGACACCATATGAAATATGGTTTGGCAAGAAACCTAAGTTGTCGTTTCTTAAAGTTTGGGGCTGCGATGCTTATGTGAAAAAGCTTCAACCTGATAAGCTCGAACCCAAATCGAAGAAATGCGTCTTCATAGGATACCCAAAGGAAACTGTTGGGTACACCTTCTATCACAGATCCGAAGGCGAGATATCCGTTGCTAAGAATGGATCCTTTCTAGAGAAGGAGTTTATCTCGAAAGAAGCGAGTGGGAGGAAAGTAGAACTTGATGAGGTAATTGTACCTTCTCCGGAATTGGAAAGTAGTTCATCATAGAAATCAGTTCGAGTGATTCCTACACCAATTAGTGAGGAAGCTAATGATGATGAGCATGAAACTTCAGATCAAGTTACTACCAAACCTCGTAGGTCAACCAAATTACGATCCTCACCAGAGTGGTACGGTAATCCTGTTCTAGAAGTCATGTTACTGGACCATGACGAACCTACAAACTATGAGGAAGCGATGATGAGCCCAGATTCCACGAAATGGCTTGAGGCCATGAAATCTGAGATGGGATCGATGTATGAGAACAAAGTGTGGACTTTGGTTGACTTGCCCGGTGATCGGCAAGCCATAGAGAATGAATGGATCTTCAAGAAGAAGGCTGACGCTGATGGTAATGTTACTGTCTACAAAGCTCGACTTGTTGTGAAAGGTTTTCGACAAGTTCAAGGAGTTAACTACGATGAGACCTCCTTACCCGTAGCGATTCTTAGGTCTGTCTAAATCATGTTAGCAATTGCCGCATTTTATGATTATGAAATTTGGCAAATGGATGTCAAAACTGCATTCCTTAATGGATTTCTTAAAGAAGAGTTGTATATGATGCAACCAGAAGGTTTTGTCGATCCTAAAGGTGCTAAGAAAGTGTGCAAACTCCAGCGATCCATTTATGGACTGGTGCAAGCATCTCGGAGTTGGAATATACACTTTCATAGTGTGATCAAAGCATATGGTTTCATACAGACTTTTGGAGAAGCTTGTATTTACAAGAAAGTGAGCGGGAGCTCTGTAGCATTTCTAATAATATATGTGGATGACATATTGTTGATTGGAAATAATACATAATTTCTGGATAGCATAAAAGGATAGTTGAATAAGAATTTTTGAATGAAAGACCTCGGTGCAGCTACTTATATATTGTGCATCAAGATCTACAGAGATAGATCAAGACGCTTAATTGGACTTTCACAAAGCACATACCTTGATAAAGTTTTGAAGAAGTTCAAAATGGATCAGTCAAAGAAAGGGTTCTTGCCTATGTTACAAGGTGTGAAGTTGAGTCAGACTAAATGCCCAACCACTGCAGAAGATAGATAGAAAATGAAAGCCATTCCCTATGCCTCAGCCATAGGTTCTATCATGTATGCAATGGTGTGTACCAGACCTGATGTGTGCCTTGCTATAAGTTTGGCAGGGAGGTACCAAAGTAATCCAGGAGTGGATCACTGGACAGTGTTCAAGAACATCCTGAACTACCTGATCCGGATGACTCAAAGTCGCAAATCGGATACGTATTTATATTGAATGGTGGAGCTGTAAGTTGGTGCAGTTCCAAGCAGAGCGTCATGGAGGGATCTACGTGTGAAGCGGAGTACATAACTACTTCGGAAGCAGCAAATTAAGGAGTCTGGATGAAGGAGTTCATATGCAATCTAGGTGTAATACCTAGTGCATCGGGTCCAATGAAAATCTTTTGTGACAATACTGGAGCAATTGCCTTGGCAAAGGGATCCAGATTTCACGAGAGAATCAAACACATCAAGAGATGCTTCAATTGTTGGGTAACGTTGTAGAAAACAAAAATTTTCCTACGATTTCACCAAGATCCATCTATGAGTTCATCTAGCAACGAGTGATCAGATTGCATCTACATACCTTTGTAGATCACGCGCGGAAGCGTTTAAAGAACGGGGATGAGGAAGTCGTACTCGACGTGATCCAAATCACCGGAGATCCTAGCACCGAATGGACGGCACCTCCGCGTTCAACACACGTACGGTCAGCGTGATGTCTCCTCCTTCTTGATCCAGCAAGGGGGAAGGAGAGGTTGATGAAGATCCAGCAGCACAACGGCGTGGTGGTGGATGCAGGGGTCACCGTAGCAGGGCTTCGCCGTTCTACTGCGAGAGGGAGAGGTGTAGCAGGGGAGAGGGAGGCGCCAAGACTCAAGGGTGCGGCTGCCCCCTCCCTCCCCCCCTTTATATAGGCCCCCTAGGGGGTGCGCCGGCCCTAGGAGATGGGATCTCCTAGGGGGGGGCGGCGGCCAAGGGGTGGAGTGCCCCCCAAGCCAGGTGGGGTGCCCCCCACCCTAGGGTTCCCAACCCTAGGCGCATGGGGTGGGCCAAGGGGGGCGCACCAGCCCACTATGGGCTGGTTCCCCTCCCCACTTTGGCCCATGGGGCCCTCCGGGATGGGTGGCCCCACCCGGTGGACCCCCGGGACCCTTCCGGTGGTCCCGGTACAATACCGGTGACCCCCGAAACTCTCCCGATGGCCGAAACTGCACTTCCTATATATAATTCTTCACCTCTGGACCATTACGGAACTCCTCGTGACGTCCGGGATCTCATCCGGGACTCCGAACAACTTTCAGGTTACTGCATATTATATCTCTACAACCCTAGCGTCACCGAACCTTAAGTGTGTAGACCCTACGGGTTCGGGAGACATGTAGACATGACCGAGATGGCTCTCCGGTCAATAACCAACAGCGGGATCTGGATACCCATGTTGGCTCCCACATGCTCCTCGATGATCTCATCGGATGAACCACGATGTCGAGGATTCAAGCAACCCTGTATACAATTCCCTTTGTCAATCGGTATGTTACTTGCCCGAGATTCGATCGTCGGTATCCCAATACCTCGTTCAATCTTGTTACCGGCAAGTCACTTTACTCGTACCATAATGCATGATCCCGTGACTAGACACTTGGTCACTTTGAGATCATTATGATGATGCATTACCGAGTGGGCCCAGAGATACCTCTCCGTTACACGGAGTGACAAATCCCAGTCTTGATCCGTGTCAACCCAACAGACACTTTCGGAGATACCCGTAGTATACCTTTATAGTCACCCAGTTACGTTGTGACGTTTGGTACACCCAAAGCACTCCTACGACATCCGGGAGTTACACGATCTCATGGTCTAAGGAAAAGATACTTGACATTGGAAAAACTCTAGCAAACGAACTATACGATCTTGTGCTATGTTTAGGATTGGGTCTTGTCCATCACATCATTCTCCTAATGATGTGATCTCGTTATCAATGACATCCAATGTCCATAGTCAGGAAACCATGACTATCTGTTGATCAACGAGCTAGTCAACTAGAGGCTTACTAGGGACATGTTGGTGTCGATGTATTCACACATGTATTACGATTTCCGGATAACACAATTATAGCATGAATAAAAGACAATTATCATGAACAAGGAAATATAATAATAATCCTTTTATTATTGCCTCTAGGGCATATTTCCAACATCAATTCCATCCATGATAAAGTCAAGGAGGGAGACATAGATATTTGCAAAATACATACGGATTTGAATGTCGCAGACCCGTTGACTAAGCCTCTTCCACGAGCAAAACATGATCAACACCAAGACTCCATGGGTGTTAGAATCATTACTATGTAATCTGGATTATTGACTCTAGTGCAAGTGGGATACTGAAGGAAATATGCCCTCGAGGCAATAATAAAGTTGTTATTTATATCATGATAAATGTTTATTATTCATGCTAGAATTGCATTAACCAGAAACTTAATACATGTGTGAATACATAGACAAAACAGAGTGTCCCTAGTATGCCTCTACTAGACTAGCTTGTTAATCAAAGATGGTTAATTTTCCCAACCATCGACAGGTGTTGTCATTTGATGAATAGGATCACATCATTAGAGAATGATGTGATGGACAAGACCCATCCGTTAGCTTAGCATAATGATCGTTAAGTTTTATTGCTATTGCTTTCTTCATGACTTATACATATTCCTCTGACTATGAGATAATGCAACTCCCGAATACTGGAGGAACACCTTGTGTGCTATCAAATGTCACAACGTAATTGCGTGATTATAAAGATGCTCTACAGGTGTCTCCGAAGGTGTTTGTTGGGTTGACGTAGATCAAGATTAGGATTTGTCACTCCGAGTATCAGAGAGATATCTCTGGGCCCTCTCGGTAATGCACATCACTATAAGCCTTGCAAGCAATGTGACTAATGAGTTAGTTGTGGGATGATGTATTACGAAACGAGTAAAGAGACTTCTGGTAATGACATTGAACTAGGTATGATGATACCGACGATCGAATCTCGGGCAAGCAACATACATATGACAAAGGGAATAACATATGTTGTTATTGCGGTTTGACCGATAAGCATCCAGGTTCCGCTATTGGTTATTGACCGGAGATGTGTCTCGGTCATGTCTACATAGTTCTCGAACCCGTAGGGTCCGCACTCTTAACGTTTGATGACGATTTGTATTATGAGTTATGTGTTTTGGTGACCGAAGTTTTTTCGGAGTCCCGGATGAGATCACAGACATGACAAGGAGTCTCTAAATGGTCGAGAGTTAAAGATTCATATATTTGAAGGTAGTATTCGGACATCGGAATGGTTCCGAGTGATTCGGGTATTTTTCCGGAGTACCGAGGGGATACCGAAACCCCCCGGGGAAGTGTTGGGCCTACCTGGGCCTAAGGGAGAGATAGGGAAGCCCGCCGGGGGGTGGCGCGCACCCCCTCCTAGGGAGTCCGAATAGGACAAGGAGGGGGCGCCCCCCTTTCCTCCCCCTCTCCCTCTCCTTCCTTTTTCCTCCGGTGGAAGAAAGGAAAGGCAGGGGGGCAATCCTTCTAGGAGTGGAGTCCTAGTAGGACCCCCCCATGGTGCACCCCCTCCTGGCCGACCGCCTCCTCCTCCCCTCCTTTATATACGGGGGTGGGTCGCACCCCAAAGATATATCAATTGTTCTCTTAGCTATGTGTGGTGCCCCCCCTCCACAGTTTACTCCTCCGGTCATAGCGTCATAGTGCTTAGGCAAAGCCCTGCGCGGATCACATCACCATCACCGTCTCCACACCGTCGTGCTGACGGAGCTCTCCCTCGACCCTCTGCTGGATCAAGAGTTCGAGGGACATCATTGGGTTGAACATGTGCTGAACACGTAGGTGACGTATGTTTGGTACTAAGATCGGTTGGATCATGAAGACGTTGGACTACATCAACCGCTTTAACCTAACGCTTTCGCTTACGGTCTACGAGGGTACGTGGACACACTCTCCCCTCTCGTTACTATGCATCTCCTAGATAGATCTTGCGTGATCGTCGGATTTTTTTTAGAAATTGCATGCTACGTCCCAACTGCTCGTCGATGCGACGACGAAGCACCTCAGCTCTGGCACATTGGGCAGACTCGCTATGAAATGTCCACACCGTATAACCTGGCATAAAACCCCTCTTCTGCAGGTGTTTTCCCATTTCATTCTCTGTCCTCTTCACTACAAAAAAATATACTTCCGTGATGATACGTGTTTGTCACAGTAAGTCACGTTTTCTATATTGCATGTACATCCATGACAATTTTATGACAGAATCAAAATAGTCATACCTGTGTTGTCGTAGAAGTGTTCCATGACATTACCAAAATTATCATCACGGAATTGTCCACTTCCATGACGATAAATGGCGTGTCATGGAAGTGCTTTCGTCAAGGGTGACCGACATGTGGCATCCATCGTAACGGGTCGCCGTTAAGCTATCGGGTCCGGTTTTGGATCCGATAACCCGCTAACAGCCCGGACCAATAAGGATTTTCCACGTGTAAAATTCTCATTGGCCAGAGGAAACACGTGCTGGCTCACTGTTGGGACAGATGTCATCCATTCATTGGACAGGAGGCGCCTATGATACGTCGACACGTGGCACGACGCAACAGAGGTCCATTCTGGTGAAAAGGCCGGCCCGTTTGACTTGGTCAAAAGGTAACGGGCCGGCCCATGGAAAGCCTGTTAACGGCCTATTCATATATAGCCCATTTACGGCCCGCTAACTCATGGCCCGTTATGGCCTATCAGAATTAAGCCCAGTAGCTTCATCTGGGCCGTCTAATATGATTCCAGCCCGTTGTAACTTCTGGCCCATGTATGGCCCTTGATGTCTTTCGGCCCATATGAGGCCATTTGTAACTCTTGGCCCATTAATGGCTCGTGGTGAATCTGGCCTGCAATGAACAGTGTACTGCTATATACCCATTAACGGCCCATTATTCCATTGGACCATTTCCAACCCGGGTTATCTTTCGGCCTACTCAGGGCCCATTTATTCTTCGGCTCATTTCCAGCATTCGGTTACTTATGACTCGTTACTGGCCTTTTCTGCTTGTGGGCCTAATTCAGCCCGTGGTTACAATCAGCCCGCCTTGGCCGATTAACAACGGCCCATTATTGTCAGCCCATGAACGGGCGATTCCAAATCTAGCCCGTTTACGACACATAATGCGGTCTATTATTGGCCCATGTTTGGCCGATTGATCATAAGGCCCGTAGACGGCCCATTGGTGCTACGGCCCGTAGAAGGCCCATTGATGCTATGGCCCTTAGAAGGCCCATTGATGCTATGGCCCATAGAAGGCCCATTGTTTCTACGGCTCGTAGGAGGCCCATGGTAACTACAGTAAAAATATAGCCCATGGTTATTGTGGCCTAGTTTAAAAAATAGGTTATTGTGGCCACTAGCAAACCGCGAAAAAAGAACTGCAATGATTACAAGCAAACAAATAAACAAGACAACAAGGAAATAAATAAGTAAGAAACTTACGCTAGGCTATCACGGCTATTACACATATTACATCCACTGGGCATCAAAGTTCGCCACCAGTGCAAATATAGGGAACAAAGTAGCATATCATATACACTGGTTGTCAAAGTTGGCGACCAGTGCAAATAAACGCCGCAGCAAAACAAGTCCAGAACTGAAACCACTTCAGAAGAGCTCAAGAAACAATATGCTGGGTACCCATAATGCTGGCAAGATGCTTAGCAAGCTTATTAACTTTCTCTTGTTTGGCACTTAAATCCTCCAGCACTTCCTATTGCACCAGAAAGTATGCATCTGAATTCTGCAAGGACTTCCTCAGTCCTTCGGCTTCCTATCGCATAACATCTTATCGATGTCTTTCAACTTGAAGTTGAGACTCAAGAAGCGGAACTGATTTAGGCAGCGAGTTCGAAGAGCTGGTGCCAACAGTAGTAGCCAGTAACTCGAACACTACATCAAGACAGGACTTTGGGGTTGTCTCAGTGGCTTCAATATAGTTTTTATTAGCTTTCTTGGAGACCAACGGGGATGTCTCACTGTCTTGAACCTTATCTGCATTACTTCCATTACCATTGCATAACGGGGTACTCTTCTCCAATATTTTATCCGCGTTCTAAAAGAGAAACAAACAAACACATCATAGGTTTACCATGTTTTATATGAAACTCATTTTGGTAAACCAGTTCAGTAGTAAGGTGGACAGGATAACAACATGAAACAATCATATATCTATGTAGTATGGTCACTGTATGGTCTATATCATTCTAGTTTATGTTGCCAAATCAAGATAGAGACAGTTCGAATCATATTTATTTAAGACAAAGCAGCATAGACATAATATAAGTGTGGGAAACTACACAGCAATAACAACACTTGTAATGTGCATGGCATGAGAACATAACTGTTTATTCAATTGAAACTGAAATCAACATAGAGCAAGTTACAACAGCAAACACGTTAAAGAAACAGGTTTAAAACATACCTGTTGCGCCATTGGAGTTTCAGTTGCATCCTTCAAATTTGAAATTAGTTGGTATGAATAAATACAGTGAAGCAAGAGAAAAGTAGTATGAACCATAGCTACGGAACCTAACCTGAGAACAATTCTTCTTTTGCTTTAAGCGTTGACTTGGAGTTCGGAGTGGTGGTCCTCGTGCTTTGGGCACTGCAGTTGCATTACTAACTGCTCACGTTTGGGTGCTTTGTGGTGGAGACGGTGCTATGTCGACTTGAGCTGGGTTACTATCTACTGGGGTTGGGGTTAGAAGGGGTGTAGCTAGTTATCTATCCAACTGGGTAGGGGTACAATCTGCGTGAGTCTGGGTTATGTGTGGTGGGGCTGGTTCTTGGGCAAGTACAACCATGGTTCTATCTGCATCGACATGTAGCACGATCTTTTCTCAAGACCGTGTTTTTACTCCCATAGATACTGCCATCACCCCTCCAATTGAAATGCTGATAAAGAAGAAAAGTAATTGAATGTACAGACATTGTTAGATAGACAGGTGCAATGGATAGTAGGGAAGAAAACATGGCATGAAATAATTCACATTTATGTTGTCTAACCAAACAGAACAGCTGGACATAATTTCACATATATGATGGCTAATTATACAGGATAGCATGACGCAATTTCACATGTATGATGCCCAACTAAACATGATAGAATGACATACTTCAAAATATGATGACCATGTAAACAGGATGACATGATATAACTATACGATTTATCTATTAAAGTGGTTGGCATGCCATAAATCACAAACATGCCGTCGATGGAAACATGATGGCACGATATAATTCATGGATAGAATGACATAATTCAAAATATGATGACTATGTAAACAGGATGAGATGATATAACTATATCACGTCTTTAGAAAATGGGTTGGCATGCCATAATTCAAATACATGCTGTCTACGTAAACATCATGGCATGATATAATTCAAATATATGATTTATATACTAAGGAAGTGAGCAGAGGGCAATCGCATATATGATGTCTCAACTAAGGAGATGGCATTCAATATTGTGTATATGATGTAAAAACTAAGCATTGAAATACAACATATGCATGATATGAGTAACATAACCCTGCCAAGTTTGAGCATACACCTCAGGGGGATAATAGGACTGGTCATCTACCTCTGAATCCTCCTTTGAAGAGCTATCTAACCAGCAAGATATCTGCTTCAGTAGGTAGCATTGTCTTCTCTGAAGATCTTATTTTCACTCCAGATTTCTCCATCACCAATTCAAATGGCTGATGCATAGGAAGAGCAGTTGTGTATACAAACATTGTCAACGAATGCAACGAGAAATACAAAAACAGGATGTCATGATATAATTCACATATATGACGCTTGGCTAAACAACATGGCATTGCATAATTCACATATATAATGCCTTGCAACAAGATAACATTGCATAATTCACGTATATAATGTCTTGCAACAAGATGGCATTGCATAATTCACATATATGGTAATTAGACACTAAACAGGTGGCATTCACACAAAGCATGTCTAAACTAAGCAAATGACATTGCAATGCAAGATACCATACGCACGATATGAGCAACACAACCCTGCCAAGTTAGAGCATGCACCTCAGGGGGGGGGAATAGGACTAATCATCTGTCTCTGAAATACTCCTCTGAGGAGCTATCTGTAACCAGCAAGACATGCACTTCGTCAGATAGCATTGTCTGCTCTGAAGACCTTGTTTCCACTCCAAATTTTTCCATGATCGTGTCGAATGGCTGATGCACAGGAAGAGTAATTGAATGTACTAAAATTGTTGACAAATTTAACACGTAATAAAAAATGACAACATGATATAATTCACATATAAGATGACTGGCTAACCAGGGTGGCATTGCAAAATTTACATATATGATGCCTGGCTAAACAAGATGGCATTGCATGATCCACATATATGATGAAGAAACTAAACAGATGGCATTCACACAAAGCATGTCTAAACTAAACAGATGACATATTTGATGTATAAAGTAAGCAATACAAGGCACCATATGCATGATATTACCAACATCAGCATGCCAAGTTAGAGCAAAGACCTCAGGGGGTAAATAGGAGTGGTCTTCTCCTTCTGAATCCCCCTCAAAACATTTATCTTCCTCTTGATTACAATCCTAAATGGGTGGAGGGGGTTTGCCTTTGCGCCCACCATGGAGCGCCGTCTGCATGAAATTTTATTGCCATGCAAGGCTCGTCTCTTTCGCTCTATATGTTCAGTTCCATTGTGTACAATAAATGCATAGGAATAAAACATAGTGAGATTATGTAAGGAGTGCATGCACAAATCCATAGTGATGGTAGCAAACTGTGGATAGACCCAAAACCAATGATAGCAGGCAGATACTAGCTTTAGTTAAAAAATATAGAAAATGGCTCCTTTAATGTTTGTTTGCACCCAACATGAAACTCATAGTAGACACCCGAGATTAACCAGATAGTAGACAGATAGTACTGATTGGTGCCCCAATATGTACCCCACAACCATTTAAAAACTCAAGTTTCAACATTAGTTTGGACCTGACTCGGAGTCTAATAGATGAAGACGACGATAAAGTATCATGTTATCATATTAAGCCATGCATAACATAAGCAAACATGGAAGAGTGCGACCTCTCTTGCGGACCCGTGTAGTCCTCAAGGTCATCTGCTCAGTTGATGATGGTAATGCAGTTGTCGTGGCTGCCGGCGGCGGGGAAGAAGATCTGAGGCGGTGAAAGACAGTCTGGAGAGCGGATCCCTACTGTGGTGAACCCTTCCGTTGTTGGAGCAGCTTAGCTGGGGTGGAACACAATGCAGCAGGAGCAGGACAAACCACACAAGGTTTTGTTTGACACATATCTGTAACAAAAGTACTTGTGTAAGGGCTTGTTTGAATTTGAGGATTCTAACAATGCAGGGAAGGAAATAGACAGAATAGGATAGGAATGCACGTGCAAAACAAAGAATTTAAAATCATAGGATTTCTGCCAATCTGGGTGTTTGGTTCACAAGAATTGGAAGATCACACGATGCAAAGAAGCATGGTGAGATTAAGTCAAACCACAAGAAAATGTATGGTTATAATGCTATTATGCTACTATCTCTTAGTCTTGTGCTTCATGAATAGGAATTTGAAAAGGAGGACAAGTGGAGACTAAAATTCCTATGGTTTTTCTTTCAAGGGGACACTAAAGGAACAAACCTACACTTTTCCTTTGCTCCATTCCTTTGAACCAAATGCATGAATATTAGTACCATAGGAATCTCTCCAAATCCTACGTTTTTCCTTCACTTTTCCTTTCAAGCACTAGCGATTCTAGTAGGTAGGCTTGAGCAAGGAAAAGCCTACAATCAAAAAATGTTTTTGTGATAATTCTACTACTTTGGACCCTGGCCACTGCCTTACTAGCTCAACTCCCGGGCCCATCGACAAATGCATAGCTCAAACGCGTAGAGATAAATAATGATGGTGTTCTAGAGAGTCCATCACAGATAGCTAAGTTTCCTGGTACCTCACTGCTTGTCATATAGTAGGATAAAATAATCGTATTTCACGTTACTACGTGTGCTTAGTGGACAATATATATAACATGTAGAGTAAAAAAGAGATGCAACAAGTGTACAACCTCTTTGGCGAAGCCATGTCCATCTCAGCGTGATTGGGCTGGTCGGTGAGGATGCTCCGGCCGACTTGGCTGTTGGAGGAGCGGAAGATGATCTTACGAGTCTGGAGATGGAGCCTGGGGTACTGCTCCGCTGTGATGGAGGGTTTCGTCACTGGAGCAGCTCCGGTGAGTTGTACGACATCGAGGCTGAAGCAGGATAAGAGAGACAACGTTAACTTGAGTGGAATTCTAATAGCATCTCCAATAGATGACGTAAAATACATAACCACAAAGTTCTAGATGTAAAATACATCAGCCGCTCATCTCTGAACTTAACTGTCGAAACTGAATTTAACTGTCTAAACTGAACTTAACTGTCGAAACTGAATTTGCTATGAAAACTAAATTTTACTGTCGAAACTGAATGCACCAGTAGCAGAAAAGCAGTAGCAGCAGCGCGTGCGAGAGCTGGGGCAGCTGGTCGTGTAACAGTTCATCTTCAACCTCCACCCCCCTGAGCCGCTAGCCACCACCGGCCAATCCGCCGCCCCCACCGCCGGAGGCCGGCGGTGTGCCGCCCCGCCCGCCCCGAAACCACTCCCCACCGCCGGTCCGCTGCCGCCCCGGCCATCCCTCTAGGCCCCCCGTGCCGAGCTTTTTCTCTGGCGATCCCCACGCCACCGCCCCACCACCGTCGGCGACCATCGCCCCCACTCTGAACCCTAAGATAGAGAGTGGGGTACCTCTCCGGCGATCCCCCCTGCCCGATGTGGCTTGTTCTTCCTTAACTTCGGCGAGTCCCCCACCCCCTGAAAGTCGACTAACCCAAAAGTTGATTCAGTCGACTGAAGTGTAGCCAGATCGGAGCAGCATCACAAGCAAGAGCAAGAGCGAGAGCAGTAGCGCGAGCAAGAGCAAGAGCAAGAGCAATAGCAAGAGTAGACCAGGCAGGGGACCGAGAGCAAGAACAGAGTAGCAGCACGAGCGAGAGCTAAAGTAGCAGTAGCTCCTACTGATGTGGACGTCGCCGTGAGGGAGCGACGTCGTGGAGGAAGTGGCTGGTGAGGGAGTCCTGGATTGGGGGGTCTCCAGACAGCCGGACTATATCCTTTGGCCAGAGTGTTGGACCATGAAGATACAAGATTGAAGACTTCGTCCCGTGTCCAGATGGGACTCTCCTTGGCGTGGAAGGCAAGCTAGGAAATACGGATATGTAGATCTCCTCCCTTGTGTAAGGCTAGCCCCCTCCGGTGTCTATATAAACCAGAGGGTTTAGTCCGTAGGACAACATACAATCATACCATAGGCTAGCTTCTAGGGTTTAGCCTCTACGATCTCGTGGTAGATCAACTCTTGTCATACTCATATCATTAAGAACAATCAAGCATGACGTAGGGTATTACCTCCATCAAGAGGGCCCGAACCTGGGTAAACATCGTGTCCCCTGCCTCCTGTTACCATTCGCCTTAGACGCACAGTTCGGGACCCCCTACCCGAGATCCGCCGGTTTTGACACCGACATTGGTGCTTTCATTGAGAGTTCCACTGTGTCATCATCATAAGGAGGGATGGCTCGTCTCGTTGTCAAGGACAACATCACGTCTGGGAAGCCCTAGTTGTACGCCAAACTCTCCGACTAGGCGGCTTTGTCATGACTTCCCGCTCGGCCGCTGCGCCGACGATGACTTCTCGGGTCATCGAAAATAGCCTCCACATCAGCTCGAAATTCGCTGAGCAGATGGATCCAATGGAGCCCTCCTCTTTGAACGAGCTCTTGGATCGCATCGCCGCTCTGGGAGTAGCTACGTACTACGATCGGATCGGGCTTAAATCCGACCAAAGGAAGATTAACTCTCCGCCGGTCACCCATCAAATAGCGGTGGTGGAGGAGCAATGCGGCGATTCTCCCTCTACCCTGAGGACGAACTATGTCCGAATTCCCGAGCTCTCCGAGCCGGATACCCACTCACGAGAGGAGATCGCCCTAACCCTGAACCTAGAATCAGGCTGCATACCGAACCTACGGGGCAACATCCCGGAGCCTGAACTTCCAAGATCGGAAACTCCCCTGCCCCGGGGTCTCTGATTGGGTCAAGGTCTGGACTTAAATCCACCCACCCACCTAGATACAAACGATCTTTCCCACATTAGGCAAGCGCCCCAAGAGACAGTACATCACTATTGGGCGAGATTCCTCCTTGTAATGAACAAGGTCAAGGACTGTCGCGAGGAAGACACAATTTCATTCTTTTGCAACAACTGCACGGACAAGGGAATCCTCAACGCCAGAAGTCGCCATGACATAGCACACTTCGCTGACTTGGCGGCCATAGTACGGAAGTACTGTGCGATGGAAAGCGCCTGGAAAACCCGAACACAATTTTGGGACAATCCGGCTCTGACAAAACCCCCAGTCCGAATTAAAAGGGTGCACTCTCATAAGTCGCCCAACTCAATTACAAAGAAGAAAAAACCCACTACAGGGCATGGAACCGTATTGGAGGGATGGCTTAACAGGCCCTGCAAAATTCATAGTACAGCGGATACCATACCAATACATAGCCTTAGAGCATGTTGGGTACTCCGGCAGGTGGCCAAGAGCGGTGATGATCTCCTCATCCAAAACACCCCAGAACACCCTCCTGTGGATAACAATACAGTATTAACAGTCTTCGAGACCTTCGCCTCAAATAATAGGCGTAAGCGAGCACTCCGCAGCCTTGCCGAAGTCTACCACGTAGCAGCAATAAATCCATGGAGCGACACGGCCATTACTTTCAATGCTAGTGAAGAACCTAAATTCCGAAAAGCCCGAGCACCAGCCGCTTTGGTCCTTAGCCCAATTGTGGACGGCTTTCGGCTCACTAAAGTGCTCATGGACGGCGGCATCGGATTAAACTTCATTTATGAGGAGACTCTTCAAAAAATGGAAATAGACAGCAACCGTATTGAGCAAAGCACCACGACCTTCCGAGGAATCATCCCTAGTCGGGAGGCACGTTGCGCTGGGAAAATCACACTAGATGTGGTATTCGGCACTCCGGAGAATTACAGGTCCGAAGAAATCACATTCCAAGTGGCCCCGTTTAGTAGCAGATACCACGCCCTTCTAGGGCGGGAGGCATTCATGATTTTTCAAGCCATACCCCATTACGGGTACATGAAGCTCAAAATGCCCGGACCCAATGGAATCATCACTCTAGCTAGTGATCCGGACATAGCACTCCGCGCCGAGAACAAAACAGCCGCACTGGCCCTCGAGGCATTATCCGAAGCCCTTGTGGCGGAGGAGTTAACCGCGCTGCGCTCCATAGTGGATGGGGACGACGTGATACTAGACAAAAGATCCAAGTCCACCTCCTTTAAACCAGCGGATGAAATAGTCAAATTCCAAGTCCATCCAACGGACTCCACAAAAACAGCATCCATCGTGGCACAGTTAAACCCCACCGTAGACGCCGCACTACGGGAGTTCCTGCGCAAGAATTGGGACATATTCACCTGGCATCCTTCAGACATGCCAGGAATCCCATGCAGGCTGGCCGAGCATAGCCTTAACATTCTAAAAGGATTCAAGCCGGTCAAGCAGACTCTTCGGCGTTTCTCCGATCCTAAGCGACAAGCCATGGGAGAGGAGCTAGCCAAATTACTGGATGCCGGATTCTTTAGAGAAATAAAGTATCCAGACTGGCTAGCAAACCTGGTGATGGTGCCAAAGAAGGACAAATCCTGGCGTCTATGCGTTGACTTCAAGGACCTTAATAAGGCGTGCCCAAAGGAGCCCTTCCCCCTCCCTCGCAACGATCAAATTATCGACGCTACCGTAGGACACGACTCATTGTGCTTCCTCAACATATACTCCGGTTACCACCAAATTAAGATGGTGGAGTCTGATCAAGCCGCAATGGCATTTATCACTCCATGCGGCCCCTTCTGTTTTAACACAATGCCCTTCGGGCTCAAAAACGCCGACGCAACGTATCAGCGCATGATTCAGACATGTCTGGAAAAGTAGATCGGCAAAACAGTGGAGGCATACGTCGACGATGTGGTCGTTAAAACCAGACACGTCGACTCCTTAATAGATGACTTGAGGCTCATGTTCGACAATCTCCGAACATTCGACATTAAGCTCAATCCAGAAAAATGCGTTTTCGGTGTACCCACCGGAAAGCTCCTGGGCTTTATCATCTCCAGCAGAGGAATTGAAGCAAATCCGGCTAAAATCTAGGCTCTGTCGCAGTTGGCTATCCCAACTGACCTCAAACAAATCCAGAAGTTAACTGGATGTGTGGCGGCCTTAAGCCGCTTTATCTCCCAATTAGGAGAAAAGGCATTCTCGCTTTACCGCCTTCTTCGGTGCACCGAACACTTCGAGTGGACGGACGCAGCCATGGCCGAATTGGAAGAAATAAAAGCCATCCTGGCCACCAACCCAATCTTGGTCGTGCCAAATGTCGGTGAACCAATGCTGTTATATATAGCGGCAACTCACCAAGTGGTAAGCGTAGTGCTTGTCATCGAATGAGAGACGGGCAGACATAAATTCCCACTTCAAAAGCCGGTATATTATGTATGTACCGTCCTCACTTCATGCAAATCACGGTACCCACGTTATCAAAAGATAGCATACGCAGTATTCAGGGCATCCCGGAAATTACACCACTACTTTCAAGAGTGCTCAATTACGGTGGCCTTCAAAGTACCACTCAACGACATAATAAACAACCGCGATGCCACGGGACGGATTGCCAAATGGGCTATCGAGCTCCACCCGTTCGACATAACATATAAACCACGACGAGCCATTAAGTCGCACGTACTAGCCGATTTCGTCGCCGAATGGACAGAAGCCGAACTCCCTAAAGAGTACGACGCATACTCTAATTGGATCATGCACTTCGACGGTCTAAAATGATGGCTGGTCTGGGGGCTGGCGTCGTCCTGACGTCTCCCACCGGAGATACAATGCAATACATACTCCAAATACTATACACAGACTCCAATAACGCAACCGAATACGAGGCCCTATTACATGGTCTCTGGATGGCAATTTCCATGGGTATTCAACGCCTGGAGGTGCGTGGGGACTCGAACCTCGCAATATCCCAAATAAATGGAGACTTCGATGCCATGGATCTGAAAATGGCGGCATATCGCAATGCCGTCCTCAAAATGTCAGCTCGGTTCGAGGGGCTTGAATTCCACCACGTGGCTTTGGAAACAACCAGGCGGCGGATATCCTCGCCCGTATCGCCGCCAAGAGCGACCCTGTCCCACCCAACATCTTCCTGGAAAAACTATTTAAGCCATCCGTGGTATGGGAAGGGGACACCGGCAACAATAGTCCGGACCCGGTCACAACACCAGATACCGAACACTCTGACACGATCGGAGGCTCTGCCATCGAAATAACACCTTCAGCCCACGTAATAATGGCCGTCATCGCCCCGTGGACAGAACCATTCCTGGCCTACCTGACCAGGTAGGAACTACCCGAGGACCAAAATGAGGCACGCTGCATAGTGCGGCGATCTAAATCCTACAAGGTTCACGAGGGAGAGCTTTACAAGAAAAGCACTACCGGAGTCCTTCAAAGGGGCATCTCCGAAGAGGAAGGGCGGAAGCTTTTGGTAGAAATCCACGCTGGACTCGGCGGCCAGCACGCCGTAGCCCGGGCCCTTGTAAGCAAGGCCTTCCATACATGTTTCTACTGGCCGACGGCCCGAGCAGATGCACAACATTTGGTCCAACATTGCGTCGTGCCAGCTTTTTGCAAACCAAAGCCATATGCCGCCTACCTCTCTCCAAACAATACCCATTACTTGGCCCTTTGCGGTCTGGGGGTTTGATATGGTTGGACCCCTTAAAGGGGGAACCCATAAGAAAAAATACTTACTGGTCATGGTGGATAAATTCACCAAATGGATAGAAGGCCAACCCGTCAAAATGGCTGAATCCGGACCGGTGATAGACTTCATATCTGTGGTTGAACACCATTATGGCATCCCCCACATCATCATCACTGACAACGGCACGAATTTTACAGCCGACGAGGTGAAACTTTGCTGCAACAACATGGGCATCAAGCTCGATTATGCTTCTGTCTATCACCCGCAGACCAACGGTCAAGTCGAGCGAGCAAATGGTCTTATCATGAGTGGCATTAAACCCAGGCTAGTGCGGTCCTTAAAGGAATCAAACACGCACTGGGTAGAGGAGATCGACTCCGTACTATGGGGGCTGCGAACCACGCGGAATCGCACTACCGGATAAACACCGTTCTTTATGGTGTACGGTGCAGAGGCGGTTCTGCCTTGCAACATAATTCATGACTCACCTCGAGTGCGCATGTACGAAGAAAAAGAGGCTGAGCTCGATCGGCAGGACAGTTTGGATGCCCTGGAGGAGGAGCGCGACGTGGCAAAGGCCCGTTCCGCATTCCGTCAGCAACATGCTCGAAGGTATCAAAGCAGAGAAGTACGGGCCAAAACCTATAACGTTGGCGAACTAGTTCTACGCCTGCCGGAGAAGAAAAAGAACAAGCTCAAGCACAAATGGGAGGGTCCCTTCATTATTGACCATTTGCGGGGTGCATCAGATAATCGACTCGAGCCAAACCCATGTAATGCAGCCAGACTCCGAAGATTTTACGCCTAGCGCCGGACTCTATGTTCGTCTCCTTACCTCCGTCAATTTTTTGCATATCTGTCTTTTCTCTCTTTCTCCCTTTTTACTCTCTTCAAGGCCCTTAAAGGCTAAACTTGTGTCCTAGTTACACAATCTTGACGCGCTAACCGCGCTCATTATACCTGGGGGCTTCTTATACAAAAGCTTAATCTAACTATTTTCCTGGGCTTTACGTCCCATACATGTGTTATTCTTCCGCATGTACCTTTTTTCACCATTATATGCATCGATATGACTTAAGTTTTGGCCAAGCTGGGTTGCCTGGCTCTTGTATTTATGCCCTACGTTCCCGTTAATTCAGCTAGGGCATAAGGGGAGCACCTCTGCGATTGTTACTGCCGGGTCAGCCGGATGTGTACCTCAGACTAGGTGAAGCCGAAAGCTAGCATTCTTAAGGGAATATTCGGTCGGTGAATAAAAGATGACTTTTATTTAATTTGAAGCATGCCCCCAGATGTTTATAGCCTGTGTCACTTTTCGCAGCTCGGACATGCAAATTAGGGCATGCGCACCCAGGGAAAGGAACCCTTAGCGGAACTATTCTCCCTGGAAGATGTTTCTTACTACCCATGTAATATAACATAGCTAGTTGGGTACTTGTCTGTTCAAGCACTTATGACCCCTACGCCTGGTTTCCATGCATACCCCGGTTTTTACATAACCGAGTGGGTATTCGGATACACTCCGGACTATCGGGTCCAGAGGTCGAAGCGAAAAGGTCCGCCATGACAAATGATTTACAATCCGGCTAGGACATTACATATGTCACTTGAAGTACACAGTCACTAAGACTGATTAAATTCTTCTTCTATACCATCCAACAGGCTGTCTAGCCTACAATCCTGTTGGGAATACTTTGTGGCTAATTCTACTTGGTCATACACTAAACTAACGAGGATCTCGTTCCTATCGGGCCCCATAGGTCCGACCTCAGCCATGTGGTTTGGGTCAACTTTGGTATAACGCGTCTTCACCATAGCCCAGGCTTCCCTTGCACCTTGTCGGCAGGCTGATATCTTCCATAATCATAAGCACCGCCACGCTCCCTTAAGCTTCTCTATAAGCTCCCCATGCCTCCTGGCGGGGACGCGGCTGGCCACAAGGCTTGGGAAATACCCTGCATCACCTGCCGAACTTGCTCGTGCAGTTGTGAGAGCTCTGGTAGAAGATCACCTAAAGACCCAGGCATCTCCTCCGTGGGACGACCCGTCAGCATACCTGCAGACATAACTCTGTTAGCCGGCTTCTTCGTCGAACTCCTTTAAAAAGTTTGTTCAAGCACTTACTAAAAATGCCGCGCCGAAGCCGCTTATTCTCCTTCACGGAGTCCGCAAGCTGGGCTCGGACATCTTTCAGTTCCACGCCCAGCCGGATATTGGCGTCTTGGAGATTATTTTTCTCCTGCCTGATTCGCATAAGCACACACTCGCCAGCATTTAGTTTTGTCGATCAGCACGTGCCGCATTCACCGCCACGGCCTCTGGATTCACCCCGGGGTCATTTGCAAAATCTATTATTAGATTTGCATGCATGTCGTATACTACCTGGTACCTGTATTCTTTGAAATGAAAACAAGTGTTACCAGAGGGGCCTTTCTCGGACTCCTTCAACGTGGCAACAGCGTCCCCTAGCTGGGCCTTGCACTCTTCCAGCTCTTGAGACAGGCGGGAATTCTTCTCTTTAAGAACCTGCACAAATGATGATCCTTAAATCAGTTGCGTCAACTATTTCAAGTCTCAGGGGCTACTGATACATATAATCGTCAGATTTTCTTACCCGTATATCCCTTGTATACTGGTCCATGGCTCGGGCTAGACCATTCTGAGCAGCACGGATGTACGCGTCTCCTGAATTGAAGGCATCGAATGCCTCTTGGGAGAAACAAGCGTCACGGATAGTCTATCTGCATCCTCTGTAGGATGAGCATTCGGCGTCCGCCCCATGTTAGCTTCCGCCTCTATGTCCGGCCCTGGAGCCCGAGTGGTGGAGGCGTGATCGGCAACCTCTCCAGATATAGTCCGGCGAGCGTTTTTTCTACTAAGAAACACGGACGTCATTATATTTTAAGAAAGACGATAACCACGGAGCGAGGTTTTGTGTCATACCTCTACGCCGGCGTCTCTGTCCTGACCGCCTTCCTTTTTGGCCTACCCAGCTTTGGTGCCCCTTGTTGGCGAGTCGCTGCGAGTTCGGCATGGCGTCCCGAAGGCCTTCCCTGTAAAGCACCATATGTGTACGGTAGGTGAAGTGCGTAAAAGGGGATCCTTTTTGGAAGTTGGGACTCCGGTCTTTTTTTACATGCGATGCAGGGAGTAGTCCAGGATAGTCGGCCGTTATGGCCACCATGGCATCATCATAGCTCAATTGACAGAACTTTCTGTCTATCAGCTCCACAAATATGTCCGGATCCTCTTCGAGTCCGGGGTCGAGGGTCCGGTCAGGGTCCTCCGGTTGTGGAGGTGGGCTGTTGACCTCCCTTACAGCTTTTCACAGTTCCTGCCAACAAACGGCAAGGTGAGCATTTACAACAAAGAATGCGGGAAGGTTGGGAGTAAAGAGTGACAACTCACCCAGCTTGGAGGGTTGTACATGGAGAATCCATCTTGCGGCTTAATATGGATGAACTCCTCTTCCTCTCTGTCGGTGTCAAAACCGGCGGATCTCGGGTAGGGGGTCCCGAACTGTGCGTCTAGGCCCGATGGTAACAGGAGGCGAGGGACACGAAGTTTTACCCAGGTCCGGGCCCTCTAGATGGAGGTAAAACCCTATGTCCTGCTTGCTTAATATTGATGATATGGGTAGTACAAGAGTTGATCTACCACGAGATCGGAGAGGCTAAACCCTAGAAGCTAGCCTATGGTATGATTGTTGCTATGTATGTTGTCCTACGGACTAAAACCCTCCGGTTTATATAGACACCGGAGAGGGTTAGGGTTACACAGAGTCGGTTACAATGGTAGGAGATCTGCATATCCGTATCTCCAAGCTTGCCTTCCACGCCAAGGAAAGTCCCTTCCGGACATGGGACGAAGTCTTCAATCTTGTATCTCCATAGCCCAGGAGTCCGGTTAAAGGTATAGTCCGGCCATCCGGACACCCCCTAATCCAGGACTCCCTCGGTAGCCCCTGAACCAGGCTTCAATGACGACGAGTCCGGCGCATAGATTGTCTTCGGCGTTGCAAGGCGGGTTCCTCCTCCAAGTACTTCATAGAAGATTTTGAACACAAAGATAGTGTCCGGCTCTGCAAAATAAGTTTCCACATATTGCCATAGAGAGAATAATATTTACACAAATCAAATCTGCTGACGTATTCCGTAGTGTGACACACCACGGCCAAGCCTTTATCCAAGTCGTTTTATTATCCCACCTCAGCGCGTCATGCGAGGCGGTTTCCTTGGCACGTCTTGTTAAAGCAGAGATCGTGTCCCCTTATTCCGGAATTCTCATCAATACGGGCGTGGGTAACCCAACCACTTCTAGGACTCCTAGATTATAGGCAAGTCCAAACGGACACGGAGAGGATGCTTGATATTCACCCTCTTTATAAAGGGACAAGGCTTTTATTTTTCCCTTCCGTGCTCAATCGAATCCTTCCCCCACCTCAAGCTCAAACGCCCAAAGTTCAGGTCAGGTGCTCCGAACCTTCAGTCATGTCCGGATCCAGCCTTCAAGGCCGATGGGTGCCTTCCTCCGTCACGGAAGAAGACATCAAAAAGTTAAGGGAGGCCAGATATCTGACCGCCGAGATTTTGCATCGGCTGCCTCCCTGAGGGCAGGCCGGCCCCACCCCCGAACCCAACGAGAATGTCGTGTTTGTTTCCCACTTCCTCCGAGGTCTAGGCCTTCCTCTGGATCCTTTCGTCAGGGGTTTGATGTTTTATTACAGGCTAGACTTCCATGATCTAGCCCCGGACTCCTTCCTTCATATCACGACATTTATTGTCGTGTGCGAGGCCTTCCTCCGGGTTACCCCTCACTTTGGCCTATGGCTCAAGACCTTTGAAGTAAAGCCGAAGATGATCAAGGGGCAGCATGCACCGTGTGGAGGTGCCTCAATACGCAAGATGACGGGAGCTCCATGGCCCAAAGGTTCCATCCCAGAGGTGTCTGAATTGTGGCAACAGGAGTGGTTCCACATCACGGTTCCTAGAAGTGCCAAGTGGGCGGCCGCCCCTGTTTTCCGCTCGGGCCCTCCACCACAACTGATGTCATGGATCAGCAGAGGTCTGAGCTGGGGTCCAGCCAAGGACGTGCCTATACTGCAAAGCCGCATTCGAGATCTCTTCAATGGAGATTTCAGTCTGGTTGCGGTAATACAAGTTATGCTGGTTCGTCAAGTCCAGCCTTGCAAATGCCGGCCTCTTCGCCTGTGGGAGTTCAATCCCGAGGGACCGCGTGTCATTCAAAATTTTCTCGGCCTGACGCACGAGGAGATGTACAAGTCATTCTTCGGACCTCAGGCGGAGTGTCCGAAAATCACCGAGGACGTGGGCCTGAGTAGTAACCGCGCCGCCGAACAGGTAAGGCATCTTCCGGCCGAACATACTACCTCTCCTTTGTTACGAAGTTATTTCTGAGAGTTCTCTTTTTGACCAGGACTGGCTAACAAAGGCGAAGTTGATTTGGTGTTCGGCCCCCCTCCCTGAGGGTTTGGAAAATCCGGTATTGGAAAAGATGCTCCAGACCGCACCTTGCCCGGAGCCCTGGAAGGAAGATACTGTGGAGGATAACACGGGCGGACGCGGGCCCCCAACGCTGCCCATTCTAATTGAGGGAGCGAGCATCTCTATGAAGGAAGACGACCAGAAGAGTAAAAGGACTGCCCCCGAGGATTCGGAAGTCGAAGCTTCCAAACGGGAGAAGAAGTCTCCCACAGAGGGTCCTACCTTGGGGGGCGCTGTTGCCGCACAAAGTCCGCGGGGGGATCAATTCTCCCGCACGTCGTAAGTGATCCGAAATACTTTAATAGTATAGATATACCATCTTTTTCTTCTGAAAAAATAACCACCGCATATATCTTTGCTGTTCGGGCCTTAGCCCTTCTCAAATGAGCTCGTCTTCGGGGGATCTTCTTCCAGAGATGATGGAGAGAGAAACGCCTCCTCCGAACTCCTCCGCTCCGGAAGCGGGCGACCCTGAAGTGTCGTCGCGGAGGGCCTCTCCGAGTCTGGTGAGGCCAGAAGATAATCCCATTGACCCCCGAAGCTCCCAGTGTTCGGCTCCCGAAGAGAGCAGACAAAAGAGTCCGGCACCGTCTAGTGTGCGATCGGATGTTCTGAGGGAGTTGGTGGGGCGAGCAGCCATCTCAGATGAACACCGTGTGCTGATGAATACGGTGATGGAGAGAATATCACCGCCGAAAGAGGATTGCATGAAGCTTTTATGAGTCTACTGACAGGCTTTGAGGTACGTAAAAGAATGTATGATAGTCCTGCACATGCTAGGTGTGCCCTGTGTAGATAGTAGCCCCTGAGACTCTAGTTGTCATCGGAAACGACGACGAATAGAGGATCATATTCCCAGGTAATAACCATACTGCCTCTATGTGCAGGTGATGGAAGCTCTGGTGGCTAGCCGGACTAGCGAGTTTGCCCATTTAGAACGACAGTTGGATGCGGCAGACGCCGACATCGAGCTTGTTAACAAAAGGCTTGACAAGGCACAGGGTAAGTGTCATTATCTGGTAAATGCCACATAGGAAGAGCAGCATGATGCCAGTATCTTTAATATGTTGTGACTGCAGATGGAGCTGCCACTGTTGAAGCCTTGCGGGCAGAACTTGCCCGAGCCAAGGAACAAGCGAGGTTGGGTAATGCGGCTGCTTTGAAGGCGACCGAAGAGTTGCAAGCCGAGAAGGCCGCGCATGGCGAGAGCCGAGACAAGATGGCCAAGATGGCCATAGAATTAAAAGCCGCCGCCGACCGTTGCCGGGTTCTTGAAAAGGAAAACCAAGCGAAGACATCGGACCTTGAGAAGGCTGCTGCAACGAGAAAGGACCTCCGCTCTGCTATGAGGGCAAAGAAGGAGGAGCTGCGGGAAGCCGGGGATATTGTAGCTGGGATATCTTTTATGTTGCGGAGGAAGTTCGGAGATCCACAGTATGCCCCTCTAGATCGGCTGTGGTGTTCGGAGGATGTATATATGGATTTGGCGGCGAGCACTGCCGATGCGGCCAAGTATTTCCAGGGTCAGACGGACCGTGAAGTAGACCAGCTGTTTTGGAGACAATTCCATTCTCCCGAGCGTCCGCTTTCATTGACTGACCAATTAGCCGAATGGGCCGAACTAAATAGGTTTTCCGGACTCTCCATGAGGTCTGTTGTGGATCAGCTATGGCCGGAAAGGTCAAAACCGAACAATTATTTCAGCTTGGTGCAGCAGTTCCTTGACGTGGTGCCGCGCATTAATGCGATGAAGAGGTCGGCGTGCATAGAGGGCGCACGGATGGCCTTTGCCCGTGTTAAAGCATACTGGGCGGAGATGGATGCTACCACTATTGCAGCGCGGGATTCGGCCATAGGTCGAAGGGCTGCTGAGCACTACTTTGAAGAAGTTCTTGAGGGTGCTCGTTTGATAGACCCAGTGCTCAAAAAATATTATGTTTGAGTGATATGTAATCTCATTGTAAGCGAAATTCTTTTATAAATTTTTATAAGGCTATTTTTATACTTTTGCCTGAAAGTAATATGATGCCTCCTGGGCGGCCGTTTATGTATACACGTGTATAACCTGAAAGATTGCAGCCGTCGGCTTCAACCCTCATGCATATAATGCGGAGGTGCTCGCAAAAACACGCGTTCACACTTAACCCAACGTCTTGGTCCTATTAAGGAGGTGATAGCGGAGCGAGCGAGGCAACCGGACTATAATGCTTTAGCACTTTCACTTAGCCATAGGAGTTTGACAGTGGGGCTACTAGATAGCCCCTGGTGGCTCCGCACTCTCCCGATCTCGGGGTGCGTACATGCCTGGCCGGAAAACAGCCCTTCGTTAAGGCGGAGGAATTCTAACATTCCCACAGGTCATCGAGTGGTTGACCAGTCTCACGCTATATCATGACAGTCAGTTTTCGGCTTTCTCTACTGAGGTGCTTGTCCGGATGAACCAGGGCACAATCGCAGTAGTTCTCCTAGTGCTACCTTAGCCGGCAAAGCGGAACGTAAGGCACCAAAACACAGGAGCCAGGCAAACCCAACATTTGACCAAAGACAATAATTCGGAGCTGATGCATATTGGGCCAAACTCGCGACGCCGAACACTCCCTAAGGTATTCGGTCTTTGTGGTATAAACCGGGCCTAAATAATGGCCTTTGTAAGAAGCCCCTTGTGTCCAGGTACGTGCATTGTTCTGGCGTGGCCACATGCCAAGACGTCAGCATCCTTCTCAACGGTGGATATGTATCAACAAGAGACAGTAAAAAAGGTTTACGCAGGGTCTTAATCTAAAAAGAATCCTTGGAGCGGGTCCCTGCTGCACGTCTGCGCCTGTGTCTCCGTTGTGCCGTATCCTGGACGGGTGTAGCACGATGATCGTCTGTAAAAGAGAGGAATTTAGGTGAAAAAGTTGTCGTGCAAAAAGATAGTTTGTTAAAGAAACCATGTATAATTCAAGATGAGAAGAAATTGCCACTTGTCTGCGCATGTTGAGCCCCTTGTATTGACAAATAGGGGTGTGACCGTTTATTCGGTATAAGTAGCAGCGCCGGACTCGATTAGTTGTGTCTGAGGTCTTGACGACCTATTGGATGCTTTCGCTGGTTCGGGCGCCTTTAGTGTGCGGCTGTCAAGGCAGCCTCACTCTCTTCGGCGCGCAGAGATCGCTTGATATTTCCGTGCACTGTAATGATGCCACGTGGACTGGGCATCTTGAGTGTGAGGGAGGCGTAGTGTGGTATTGCATTAAAGCGAGCGAAAGCTTCACGTCCGAGCAGTGCTTGATAGCCACTTTGAAACGGAGTGATGTGGAAAGTTAAATGCTCGCGACGGAAGTTATCGGGGGAGCCGAATATAACTTGTAGTAGGAGGGAGCCCGTAAAACGAGCCCCTGGGCCTGGCGTTACTCCTTTAAAGGTAGTATTGCTATGGTGAATTTGTGTTGGATCTAACCCCATCCCGCGGATTGTATCCTGATATATTAGGTTTAGGCTACTGCCGCCGTCCATCAAGACTCGTGTGAAGTGATATCCGCCAATTACTAGGTCTAATACCAGGGCAGCCCATCCTGCGTGTCGGATACTTGCTGAGTAATCGCGATGGTCGAAAGTGATCGGTTGAGATGACCAGTGGCAGGACTTCATGGTGACAGGCACTTGGGTATATTTTCCTAGGAGTGCCGCGTTGTTTTTTCCCTTGATCACGTGTAACACGTTTACTGTTTTGACTTCTGGTGGAAATTTCTTTTGTTCCCCCGTGTCTTGCTTGGGGGGCTCGCCCTCGTCTTCACTTGGTGTATCCTCCCCCTTGTGTACGGCGTTGAGCTTGCCGGACTACTTGAAGACCCAACATTCTCTGTGGGTATGATTAGCAGGTTTACCAGGGGTACTATGGATCTGACATACTTGGTCCAGAATTTTGTTGAGGCTGGACAGTTCATCCCTGGTGCCTTTGGGGGGCGGCTTTTGACCTGGCCGAGAGCTTTTGAATCCGGCATTTACTTCTGTGCCCTTCGTGCTGTCTTCTTTATTCCGGCGTTTGTTATTGTTGTTGCGCTGTGATTTCCCGCTTCCATCTCTAACTTAAGATGTACTGGGGTCGCTGGTGCTGCATCTAGCTAGCCAACTGTCCTCACCCGCGCAAAACTGGGTCATGAGGTTTGTTAATGCGGCCATCGTTCTCGGCTTATTTTGGCCGAGGTGTCTGGCGAGCCATTCGTCACGGACGCTATGCTTGAAAGCTGCCAAGGCTTCGGCATTCGGACAGTCGACAATCTGGTTCTTTTTAGTAAGAAACATGTTCCAAAGCTTCGGGCTGACTCTTCGGGCTGTTGAGTTATATGACTCAAGTCGTCCGCATCCGGAGGTCGGACATAAGTCCCTTGAAAATTTGCCCGAAAGGTGTCTTCGAGCTCTTCCCAACTTCCAATGGAGCTTTCGGGGAGGCCTTTGAGCCAGTGATGAGCTGGCCCTTTGAGCTTGAGGGGTAAGTACTTGATGGCGTGGATATCATCTCCTCGAGCCGTATGGATATGAAGGATGTAGTCCTCAATCCAGACCCCAGGGTCTGTTGTTCCGTCGTATGCTTCTATGTTTACGGGCTTGAATCCCTCTAGAAATTCATGGTCCAACACCTCATCGGTGAAACATAGGGGGTGTGCGGCACCCCAGTAGCTGGGTGTACCGCGTTGTTCGGATGTTTGTTGTGTTGCATTGTATGCTGGGGCGCGCTTGTGTGGTTCGTAGATGGATCTTGTTGCGCCGTCCTTTGGGTGCGAGCCCTCACATGGGTCGCGTATTGTATTGTGAGCGGCATTGTATGCCGCTCTGTGTTGGTAGAGGGGTTGTCTATCCGACCAGGTGGCTGCTTTGATATTTGGTTGTGGGGGGTCTGAGGCCTCCTCATCGAATTCGGGTAGCAGCTTCCGCTTTGGGTAGCTCTTGGAGGGGCGATTGTCGCCGTACCTTGCTGCAGTGTTGAGTATTTTACTCCATATGATTTGGAGTGTGTCTTGCGCGGCCTTCAGCCTTTGCTTCTGCTTTTTAAGACTCCTCGCAGTGGCAACAAGCCTTTTACGGGCATTCTGCTGCTCCGGGTGCCTGTCTGGCGCTATGTCATCCGGACCATTGTCCTTGTTAGAATTTGTTTGTTCGGTTTGATTATCCGGATTGCCGTTGTCCGGCAGCGGTTCGCCTTGCTCCAGCGCTGGGTCTATGTGATCGCTATTTTTGTCGAGGCGGGATTTCAGGCGGCGCTTGCGTCGCTGCTTTGACTGCTTTTCGAGGGAACAAGCCTTCGGTGCGTCCTTCCGCTCCTCGTCGTCATCTTTTGGTGCGTCCACCATGTATACGTCATATGATGAGGTGGCGTTCCAGGGCCTAATAGGCGCTGGTTCTTCATCGTCTCCTTCGTCGGCGTCCATATCATTGATGTCTTCGGAGTCGAAGTCGAGCATGTCGGTTAAATCATCGATAGTGGCTACAAAGTGGGTGGTGGGTGGGCTTTGAATTTCTTCATCGTTCGTATCCCAACCTTGCTGACCATAGTCTGGCCAGGGCTCTCCTGATAAGGAGAGAGACTTTAGTGTCTTCAGAATATCACCGAAAGGCGAGTGCTGAAAGATGTCCGCGGCAGTAAACTCCATGATCGGCACCCAATCGGATTCGATCGGCAGGGGCGCGGAGGGTTCGGAGTTCGGAGAGGAGTCCGGCTCCTTGGAGTCATGAGTCTCACAGAGTGCAGGGCTGGTGTTCAGCTCAATCGCTGTTGGGATCGCAGCCCCTGAGGCGGCGTCCAACCACCCATCCTCGATCGACGCAGTTGGCTCCGAATTAAGGGTCGAAGCCGATGCGGGTGCGGCCTCCAGGGCACTGTTCGGCGGCAGAGCTAGGTCATGCTCGTCGGGACAGTGCGGCACGCTTGGTAGTGGCTCAAATCCGTCAAAGATCAAGTCCCCGCGGATGTCAGCCGTGTAGTTTAATCTTCCAAATCTGACCTGACCGCCAGGGGCATAGCTTTCGATCTGCTCCAGATGGCCAAGTGAATTGGCCCGAAGTGCGAAGCCGCCGAAGACGAAGATCTGTCCGGGGAGGAAGGTCTCACCCTGGACTGCATCGCCATCGATGATCGTAGGAGCCATCAAGCCTGACGGCGACGACACAGAGGAACTCTCAATGAAAGCACCAATGTCGGTGTCAAAACCGGCGGATCTCGGGTAGGGGGTACCGAACTGTGCGTCTAGGCCGGATGGTAACAGGAGGCGAGGGACACGAAGTTTTACCCAGGTTCGGGCCCTCTTGATGGAGGTAAAACCCTACGTCCTGCTTGATTAATATTGATGATATGGGTAGTACAAGAGTAGATCTACCACAAGATCGGAGAGACTAAACCCTAGAAGCTAGCCTATGGTATGATTGTTGTTGTGTATGTTGTCCTACGGACTAAAACCCTCTGGTTTATATAGACACCGGAGAGGGTTAGGGTTACACAGAGTCAGTTACAGTGGTAGGAGATCTGCATATCCGTATCGCCAAGCTTGCCTTCCACGCCAAGGAAAGTCCCTTCCGGACACGGGACGAAGTCTTCAATCTTGTATCTCCATAGCCCAGGAGTCCGGTTAAAGGTATAGTCCGGCCATCCGGACACCCCCTAATCCAGGACTCCCTCACTCTCCCTTGAACAACTTGGACAAAATTCTTGCTAAAGCAGCTGCGGAGTCCGGTCCCTTACACCCGCAGCGAGTGGCATCATCTTCCCCGTTAAAACACCAAAAGGAGTGCCCTCGATATTGAAGCGGTTGCACCCCCCGCATTATGCATATTGACATAACCTCGATTATTGTCAATCCTGATTGAGCCAACGCTTTAATCCGGTCCATCGGGTAAAAGACTTCTCTGTTGTCTTCCTCCTGGGGGCTCCGTGGACGCCAACTTCAGCTTTTCTTCAGAGGAGCATTGTTGAAATCGGGAAAACCCCTCCGAACAGGGTCTAGAAGAGGGACGTCCTCCATGTAAAACCACTCCGAAGGCCAGTCTTCGGATGCCTTCTTCGGGGTACCAGACAGGTATCCGGTCTCGGCGACGCGCCATATTTCGGCTCCGCCCACTTGATAAAGTGACCCCTCCTGTGAATGGGGCACAAGGCAGAATAGTCTCTTCCACAACTCAAAATGAGCCTCGCGGCCCAGAAATAGCTCACAAAGGGCAACATAACCGGCGATGTGTAATATGGAAGCAGGGGTGAAATTATGCAACTAGAGGCCGTAAAACTCCATGAGGCCGCGGAGGAACGGATGGATTGGAAATACAAGTCCCCTTAGTAAGTAGCGGACAAGGCATATTCGCTCCCCCTTGGAGGGATTGGGGAAGCTCTCCACTTGGTCCCCGCCATTATAGGTGGCGAGCCCGGCTCGGACGAGGACCATATACGTTGGAGGGAGAAATCCCTGGGTCTGCAGCTCTACTAATCGGCTGTGCGGGACAGAACACTTCTCCCAATCACCAGGCTTAGGTCTACGGGAGCGAGAGGAGGAGCTGCGATGGCCGGCCATGCTGGAATGGATTTTTCCGAGCTCGCTTCGGTGGATTCTCACCGTGGGAGGATGGTGTGGATTGGATCCAAGAATCCCCATCCCTTTAAATGACGATTTATTTACCTGGCTAGGGGGTAAATGTAAAAACGCCCAGGCTCCTCGCATTCGCTCGACACATGGAAAATAGCCCTTATTGGGCGCAGAAGCTAAGAAGTCCAACATTTATGGGAGCTGGACACTACTTAGCAGATATTCAAGATTTGGAGAATAACCCGCCTTGCAATGCCGAAGACAATACTGCGCGCCGGACTCATCGTCATTGAAGCCTGGTTCAGGGGCTACTGAGGGAGTCCTGGATTTGGGGGTCTCCGGACAGCCGGACTATATCCTTTGGCCGGACTGTTGGACCATGAAGATACAAGATTGAAGACTCTGTCATGTGTCCGGATGGGACTCTCCTTGGCGTGGAAGGCAAGCTAGGCAATACGGATATGTAGATCTCCTCCTTTGTAACCGACCTTGTGTAACCCTATCCCCCTCTGGTGTCTATATAAACCGGAGGGTTTAGTCCATAGGACAACATACAATCATGTCATAGGCTAGCTTCTTGGGTTTAGCCTCTACGATCTCGTGGTAGATCAACTCTTGTAATACTCATATCATGAAGAACAATCAAGCAGGACGTAGGGTATTACCTCCATCAAGAGGGCCCGAACCTGGGTAAACATCGTGTCCCCTGCCTCTTGTTACCATCCGCCTTAGACGCACAATTCGGGACCCCCTACCCGAGATCCGCCGGTTTTGACACCGACAGCCGCTGATGCCGCCATGGATGGAGCCGCGCCATGTCGGCTTGGGTCTGAGCTCCGGTAGCACCGTCAGATCGAATCAAGAAGAAAATGCAGAGATTAGTGTACAACCTCGTTGGTGGCGCCGACTAGTCCTCAGCTTGATCCGAGGAAATGGTGATGATGATGCTCTTCCGGTGGTGCAGGTGAAGACGGTGGTGTGGGAATGGAGGTGGTGCGAAAGACGAGGGGAACATCGGGGCAGCCCCTTGGAGGTGGAGGATGGGGTGGCTAAACCGGCGGGAAGACGAGATCGATGACGGATCGTCATCTGGTATAGTGGATGAGGGACGTTGAGGTGTTGCCGTGGACGACGTTGTCGGGGAAGAGGCTCTGTGTAACATCCCTATTTTCAATTTGGATGTTATACATATCATATTTTATTTGCATTTGGTTGTGATCCTAGAAATCTTAAGCAACTCAAGGACCCAAGGAGAGAGGTGGAGGTTTCACTAAAATTTCATATTTGAATTTATTTCAAATTTGAATAAAGGATCAATTTGATCTTAATATTTTCCCTCCAATTATTTTCAATAACAACAATATAAGAGAGAAGATAATATGACTTCTTCAACAGAAAAGAAATATTGAAGGAGAAATTTTGAAATCAATTTCTATTTTATTTGTATATTATTTGCTATCTTATTTGAATTACAGAAAAACTTGCATTTTTGAAAATTTGCATTTAGTCCACAAAAATGTTCATCTTATCCTAAATATTAGGTTTGGACGGTGAAAATTGTTTCTGGTATTTTTAGAATTTTTTTATATTTTATTAGGATTTTTATTCGTGGCGGAATTTATTATTTTTCTAAAAAAGGACTCCGTCGGACCGAACTGGGCCAGAGGCCCAGCCGCGCGCCGCCGCCTCCCGCTCGGAGTCCCCGTCGCCACCGCCGTGGAGTCCGAGCCGGACTCCACCTCGCCGCTGCCCCCTCTCGCAAGAGGCCCCCCCGGCACCTTTATAAGCCAACACCCCCGCTGCCTCCTCCACATCGCCCGACGCCGCCAGCCCCGCCGCCGCAGCCGTCGACGCCGACAGCCACGGCCGCCGCCTGCCACCCGCCGCCGCCGGAGCCCCGCCTCGCCTCACCGCCGCCGCCGATCCCGCCGGATCTCATTGTTGACCTCGCCGCCGGATTTCTTCGGTTGACCGGTATAAACTGTTCGATTTTCTTTCTTTTTTCGGTTTAGAATAGATCGTTTTTTATTTATTAGGTTAATTAGCAAATGTTCACCAGTTAGATCGTTTTAACAAACGATTTTCGTTCGTTAGTTCCAGTTAGCGAACGTTTGTTCGTTAGATTTTTCGTTTTAGTTTTAATTTTTTGGCCAAGGACCTATTCACGAATACTTTTATCATAGATTAGTCCTTGAACTTAAAACCCATGTTAATTTTTACTCATTTATCCAAATCCAGTGAAACCAACGCCAAAATCTTCGTCTTGTTCCCCTCTATCCAGATAATCAACTTGAACATGGTTTTGACTATTTAAAATTTTCATTTCACGCAGATTTGAATTCAAACTTCTTTTGATCGTAGTTTGAGTTTCGTAACTCCGATTTGATTGATTGTTTTTGCAAATCGAAGCTCTTCACTTGAAATTTTAGTTTGCATCTTTTTATTTGTGTTTAACCTTTGCATATTATGCTTGAGTGCTTATGTATGCTATTGTTTGTTCACGATAGATTTTCATGAGTGCGCGGCTTGCTACTACGAGTCACTAGGGTTTTCAGATGGTTAGCAAGGCAAGTAACACTTTGATCATATCCCCTTATTACCAAGTTTTTATGCATTAGTTTCAACCCTCAAACATTGCATGATTAGGACTTGTTTAACTTTTGGGTATTGAGAAGTAGATGATGAGGTAGGAACCTGTTGCCCTCTGTATTCAAACCCTGGGAGACCTGCGTTATGCCTACACTGCTATGCTATGCTCGTAGACGTGGTTTGGGTTTTGAGAGAATTCATGTAAGATGTGAGATTATTGTTAACTAAGGTTTAACTTAAGGTGGCTACTTTAATACACATCTGGGTGGATTGGTTTGTGGGCACCTAGGGAATCCAGTGTTGTCCAAAGGAGATCCCGGGGTATCCGTGTGATTTTCCTATGGTTTGCCACCCAGGTTCTAAGGGATCATTATGTTATTCATGCTGGAAACTTTCGTGTGCTGCCACAAGCCATTATGGGCTCTGGCATAGTTGAGTATGTTGTGTGACCTCTTTTAGTGGTAGACTAGCAGATGTAGGGGATGTAGGTGGTACGGTCTATCAATCGTAAATAGTTAATGCTTCTAAAAGACTGTGTCTCAGTCATCCATTTCTCAAACATCATGTAGTGCAAGAAATTCTATGGAGGAGATCGAGTCTTGTGGGGAAAAGTGCGCGAACCTCTGCAGAGAACAAACTAATCATGATTAGCCGTGTCCCCGGTTATGGACATCTTGAGTATCTCATACTTGAATTATTATGTTGATCTCAACACTCTACTTAATTAATTTTGTCAGGTTGTTAACTTTTAATTGGGATGGTGATGGGGTTACCATTCTCAATTTTGTCAACAAATTTTGTAGTTAAATAAAATATATTCCTTTGTTGTATGGAAAAACTAGCTTTATGCAAAAGATAACCATAGAGCCTCCACCAGCCATATATGCATGTAGTTATAGTTGTTATTTGTTCATTGCTCTATAGTGTTATCTTGCCAGCATATTCTACGTGCTGACCTACACATGCTGCAACGTATTATGTTGTAGAATTCTCAGACGAAGAGTAAGGTGCGCTAGGTCATTGTCATGCACTCAGTTTTGCCGTGGAGTTGGATGGACTCTACTACCTTCGAAGCTTCCGCTGTTATCGTAGTTAGATGGCCTTCAGCCATATTATTGTAATAAGTTCTCTTTTGAGACATTCGATGTAATAGGTGTGTGATTGAACTCTGTTATAAATCCTCGAGTATTGTGTTTGTCAGCAATACCGATCCAAGGATGACACTTAAGCACATAGACTTGACCCTTTGAGGCCGGGTCGCTACAAGATGGTATCAGAGCACACGCTGACTGTAGGACACTACCACTAGGACAAAGCCCTAGGACACTCTTCTCTACTCATTGCGGACACTTCTCCATTTTCTACTCAATAGATGGTGGATCCAAGGAACAAGTTTTCTCAACCGAATGACGACACCCTTGTCGGACGACACCTGAAGGAAGCCACTAGGTATCTGAGCATCGGAATACCAAGCTTCATCGAGACCTACACCGCCACTCTACCTGAAGAAGAGCACTTGACAATTCGAGTACATGTTCCAGGGTGGACATTCACACCAGTAACTGAGCCCATAGAGTTTTCCTTTGATGCACTAACCTGGAGTCTAGGAAAGAGCATGGTCGCCCACATCACCATGGGACGCATCAGCGAGGTATACCACAAGGATCTTAAGGGCACCATCTACCAGATATGTGGACGCCGAGATGAGCAATGGGAGATGATTTCCACCAGGAGGGATAAATCCAATGCAGCCTACATCCAGGAGTTAAACCAGCATATTCGTCATCAGGAGAACAAGATGTGTGCCAGCATGTTAGACATGAAGAAAGCGATGACCCGGAACATGGACCTAGAAGAGGAACTCAAGTCTACACATGATGGATATGAAGAAGAAATTGCAGTGCTACAGGAGAAGAATGAAGACCTGAAGAAGAAGCTAGGAGTATTCATGGGAGATCCCGAACCTGAAGAGGACAACCACCCTAAAGACTACATCATAATCGACGACACCGACACCGACCCCGACAGCGATGATGATTATGAAGGCGAAGCTGGAGCAGATATCATGGAGTCTTCCACCGATCAAAATTTCTAGACGACTACTATATTACCAGTAGTATCTCCCCGTGTATATAGTCACAGTCTGAGTATTTTTGTAACGGTAGTTTAGATCGATTGTATGATCTTGTTTGAATTGAGTGGTGTGAAATGAATGTGTTTGTCTCATGGGCATATGGGTAGTGATTTCTCTCTAGACCTCACTCTATTCTATTCTCACCCCTCTAAACCTATCAGATGCCTCCGAGACGTGACCCCGGATTTGTCTTCCCACCGGAGCTCACTTAGTTGATCCAACAGCAGAATGCCTTGATGCCGTTGCTAGTCCAGAACCAAGGCAACAACAACAACAACAACAACCCACCGCCACCACCTCCATTTGACAACTTAGCCCATTTTCTGAGGTTGAACCCGCGGTGTTCTCTAGTAGCACCAAGCCGATTGTTGCTGGTGACTGGATCCGCGGGATTGGAAGGGACTTGACCACCGCAGGTTGCACAGATGCTGAGAAGGTGCACTTTGCCGCACATCAACTGGATGGACCGCAACCTCATGGTGGGAGAACTACACAACCACTTTCCCCATAGCCAATGTCACTTGGGATCAGTTCCAGCAGGCATTCCGCTCTGCACATGTCTTAGCTGGAGCTATGAGTATGAAGAAGTGTGAGTTTCGCAACTGCCGAGGAAATCGTACTGTGGGCCAGTACGTGGATGAGTTCAGCAAGTTAGCCCGCTATGCCCCAGATGATGTGGCCATAGATGCCGCGAAGCAGGAGAAGTTTATGGAAGGGCTGAATGATGAGCTGAGTATGCAGTTGATGGTGGCAACATTCGCCAATTACCAGGAGTTGGTAGACAAGGCTCTTATGATTGAAGGCAAGCAGCAGCAGATAGAGAGCCGCAAAAGGAAGTATGGACAGTGGAAGTACAATTCTGGAGCTCAGCAGAAGCCTTGTTTTACCCCAAACTCAGGAGGGCATACCCATCATAACCATGGAGGCCATACTCACAATGGAGGAAGTTCGCATAACCACTCTGGCCCTAAGAATGTAAATGGGAATGGAGGAAGCAGCAGCCAGAACCGTTCCAACCAAGCAACACCCGCTAAGAAGGACCTGAGCCATGTCACCTGTTACAAGTGCGGGAAGACTGGACACTATGCCAATGATTGTTCTTAGTTGAAAATGGCTATGGCTATGGAAACTCTGGAAGAAGCCCAACCCCTTCATCAGAGGTCAGGTGAACCACATCAACGTGGAGGAAGTTGAAGAGCAGCTTGACGCAGTGATTGCTATGTTTTTGATTAAGTCATTTACCACTCTTGTTCTTTTTAACGCCAGTGCATCGCATTCATACATATCAAGGGGATTTGTGGACAAGTTTAATTTTCCAACCTTAGCCCTTAGGTCACACATGTTAGTAAACTCACTAGGAGCGGAGTATATGGCCAGTCGATGGTGTGATCGGTTACCATTAACCATTGGTAGCCATGTTTTCCCCTCATACCAAATAATTTTGGAGTCACAAGGATTGGATATAATACTAGGCATGAATTGGCTATCAAAGTATGGAGGAAACATCGACTGTGCTAGTAAGTTAATTTTACTCACCACCCCTGAGGGAAAAGGATCAAGTATGTATCTAGGCATGCGCCACGGAGGACCCAAGTGCATTCCCTCTCGGGAGTTGTTCAGGAAGAAGTGCCTGTTGTGAAGTATTACTCGGACGTATTCCTAGAGGAATTACCAGGCATGCCACCAAATCGATACATAAAATTTTTGATAGAGCTGTTACCAGGCACCGGACCTATATCAAAGAGACCGTATCGGATGCCTGCAAATGATCTGGAGGAAATTAAGAAGCAGATTAGATAGATATTGGAGAAAGGTTATATTTGACCAAGTTCATCACCGTGGGGAACCCCAATGCTCTTGGTTGAGAAGAAGGATGGATCTTTGAGAATGGTTGTTGATTATTGTGCATTGAATGAAGTAACGATCAAGAACAAGTACCCACTACCGATGATCAATGATTTGTTTGACCAGCTACAGGGAGCTAAAGTATTCTCCAAGATCAATCTATGATCAGGATACCACCAGCTGAAGATCCGCGAACAGGATATTCCTAAGACAGCTTTTACCACAAGATATGGGCTATCTGAGTACACAGTCATGTCTTTTGGATTAACCAACACACCTACCTATTTTATGAGTAGGATGAATAAGGTGTTCATGGAGTTCTTGGATAAGTTTGTTATGGTGTTCATTGATGATATATTGGTGTACTCGAAGAATGAAGAGGAACACAAGGAACATTTGCGCTTAGTTCTCGAGAAGCTTAGGGAACATCAACTATATGCCAAGTTCAGCAAGTGTGAATTTTGGTTGAAAGAAGTTGGATTTCTTGGACATGTTATATTAGGAGAAGGTATAGTAGTAGACCCTACCAAGGTTCAGTCTATCACTGAGTGGTTGGCACCCACCTCAGTTGGAGAGATCTGTAGTTTTCTGGGACTCGTAGGATACTGTAGGAGGTTCATTGAGAATTTTTCCAAGATTGCGAAACCCATGAAAGAGTTGTTGAAGAAGCACACCAAGTTCAAATGGACAGAGGAATGTTAGGCCAGTTTTCACGAGTTGAAGAAAAGTTTGGTTACAGCCCCAATGCTGATTCTTCCGGATATACGCAAGGATTTCCAAGTTTATTGCAACGCTTCTCGCTTGGGACTTGGAGGTGTACCTATGTAAGACGGAAGCGTTGTTTCATATTCCTTTCGACAACTTCGACCACATGAATTGAATTATGCCACACATGATTTGGAGTTAGCAGCCGTAGTGCATGCGCTCAAGACCTGGAGGCATTTTCTTATTGGAAACCATTGTGATGTATACACGGACCATAAGAGTTTGAAGTATATTTTCACACAGAAGGAGTTGAATCTCAGCCAGAGGAGATTGTTGGAGCTAATAAAGGATTATGATATGAAGCTACATTATCATCCAGGAAAGGCCAATGTCGTAGCCGACACTTTGAGCCGCAAGAGTTATGTAAATACCCTCGTAAGCGGAGGATTACCGCAGGAGTTAGTCGGCGATCTCAAGGAACTTCATTTGGAGATAGTTCCAAGAGGATTTGTTGCAGCAATGGAGGTTCGGTCTATGTTATTGGGAAGGATTCGAGAAGCTTAGAAGGATGATAAGGAAATTGCTGAGATAAAGGAGAAGATGAGCAAAGGAAAGGCCAACGGTTTTCGTGAGGATGGTTTGAGGATCGTATTTATGTGCCCATTGATGCGGAGATCAGGAAGTTAATACTTTAGGAGGCTCATGACTCGCCATACTCGATTCACGCCGGAAACACTAAGTTGTATTTGGATTCAAAGGAACATTTTTGGTGGACAGGTATGAAGAAGGATATTGCCAAGTATGTAGCCGTATGTGATGTATGTCAGAGAGTTAAGGCGGAACATCAGAAGCTCGTCGGATTATTACAACCTATGCTGATACCTGAATGGAAGTGGGATAAACTTGGCATGGATTTTATCACTAGATTACCCAGGACAAGATCAGGTTATGACTCCATCTGGGTAGTAGTTGATCGCTTGACCAAAGTGGCTCACTTTATCCCTGTGAAAACCACTTATACAAGCGCGAAGTTGGCCAAGATACATATGACCAGGATCGTATGTTTGCATGGAGTTCCGAGGACCATCGTATCAGATAGAGGAACATAGTTTACTTCAAAGTTTTGGTATCAGCTGCACCAGACTTTGGGTACCAGGTTAGAATTCAGTACAGCCTTTCATCCGCAGACAGATGGACAGACCGAGAGAGTCAATCAGATTCTAGAGGACATGTTGAGAGCTTGTGCGCTAGATTATGGATCTAGCTGGGATGATAATTTACCTTACACAGAGTTCTCATACAACAACAGCTACCAGGCTACCTTAAAGATGGCCCCTTTCGAAGCTTTGTATGGAAGGAGGTGCAGGACACCATTGATGTGGGATGAAGTCGAAGACCGTCAGTTGTTTGGACCAGATTTAATCAAGGAGTCTGAAGAGAAGGTTAAGTTAATCCATGATAGACTGAAGGTAGCCTAGTCCAGGCAAAAGAGTTATGCAGATACGAAATGCAAGGAGGTAGTCTATGATATCAGAGACATCGGATATCTTCGTGTGTCACCTCTTCGAGGAGTTAAACTATTTGGTCTTAAAGGAAAGTTAGCCCCAAGATTTGTAGGACCATATCGAGTTTTAGAACGTATGGGAGAAGTGGCCTACAAGCTGGAGTTGCCAGAAGGATTGTCAGGAGTTCATGATGTGTTTCACGTTTCCCAGTTGAAGAAGTAACATGCAGAGATGGCCGATATACCTCTGAGAGATACAGTGCCCCTAGAAGCAATTCAGTTGGATAGTGACCTAACCTACGAGGAGAAACCCGTCAAGATTCTTGAGTTTGCCAACCGAGTTACACGCAGCAAGGTTATCAAGTTTTGCAAAGTTATGTGGAGCCACCATACCGAGGAGGAAGCCACCTGGGAACGAGAGGAAGACCTACGGAAATACCACCCACACCTATTTTCTAGCCAACCTGAATCTCGAGGGCAAGATTCATCTTAAGGGGGTAGGTTTGTAACATCCCAATTTTCAATTTGGATGTTATACATAGGTCATCATATGCATATCATATTTTTATTTGCATTTGGTTGTGATCCTAGAAATCTTAAGCAACTCAAGGACCCAGGGAGAGAGTTGGAGGTTTCACTAAAATTTCATATTTGAATGTATTTCAAATTTGAATAAAGGATGAATTTGATCTTAATATTTTCCCTCCAATTATTTTCAATAACAAAAATAAATGAGAGAAGATAATATGACTTCTTCAACAAAAAATAAATATTGGAGGATAAATTTTAAAATCAATTTCTTTTATTTGTATTTTATTTGAATTAGAGAAAAACTTGCATTTTTGAAAATTAGCATTTAGTCCAGAAAAATGTTCATCTTGTCCTAAGTACTAGGTTTGGACGGTGAAAATTTTTTCTGGTATTTTTAGAATTTTCTTATATTTTATTAGGATTTTTATTTGCAGCGGAATTTATTTTAAAAAAGACTCTGTCGGACCGAACTGGGCTAGAGGCCCAACCGGCCCAGCCGCGCGCCGTCGCCTCCCGCTCGGAGTCCCGGTCGCCGCCACCGTGGAGTCCGAGCCGAACTCCACCTCACCGCCGCCCCCTCCCGCAAGAAGGCCCCCGGCCCCTTTATAAGACGGAGCACCCCCGCGGCCTCCTCCACACCGCCCGACACCGCCAGCCCCGCCGTCGCCGCTAGCCGCCACCGCGCACTGCAATTTGATTGATTCTTTTTGCAAATCGAAGCTCTTCACTTGAACATTTAGTTTGGATCTTTTTATTTGTGTTTTATCTTTGCATATTATGCATGAGTGCTTATGTATGCTATTGTTTGTTCACGATAGACTTTCCAGAGTGCGAGGCTTGCTACTACGAGTAACTAGGGTTTTCAGATCGTCAGCAAGGAAAGTAACACTTTGATCATATCCCCTTATTACCCAGCTTTTATGCATCAGTTTCAACCCTCAAACATTGCATGAGTAGGACTTGTTTAACATGTGGGTATTGGGAAGTAGATGATGAGGTAGGTACCTATTGCCCTTTTTATTCAAACCCTGGGAGTTCTACGTTATGCTTACATTGCTATGCTATGCTCGTAGACGTGGTTTGGGTTTTGAGAGAATTCATGTAAGATGTGAGATTATTGTTAACTAAGGTTACTTGAGGTGGCTACTTTAATACACATCTGGGTGGATTGGTTTGTGGGCACCTAGGGAATCCAGTGTTGTCCAAAGGAGATCCCGGGGTATCCGTGTGATTTTCCTATGGTTTGCCACCCAGGCTCAAAGGGATCATTATGTAATTCATGCTGGAAACCTCCGTGTGCAGCCACAAGCCATTATGGGCTCTGGCATAGTTGAGTATTTTGTGTGACCTCTTTCAGTGGTAGACTAGCCGATGTAGGGGATGTAGGTGGTACAGTCTACCCGTCGTAAAGAGTGAATGCTTCTGAAAGACTGTGTCTCGGTCATCCGTTTCTCAAACATCATGTACTACGAAAAATTCAATGGAGGAGATCAAGTCTTGTGGGGAAAAGTGCACGAACATTTGCAGAGTGTACAAACTAATCATGATTAGCCATGTCCTTGGTTATGGACATCTTGAGTATCTGGTACTTGAATTATTATGTTGATCTCAACACTCTACTTAATTAATTTTGTCGGGTTGTTAACTTTTAATTGGGATTGAGATGGCGTTACCATTCTCAATGTTTATCAACAAATTTTGTAGTTAAACAAAATATATTCCTTTGTTGTCGGAAAAAACTAGCTTTATGCAAAATATAACCATAGAGCCTCCACCAGCCATATATGCATGTAGTTATAGTTTTTATTTGTTCATTGCTCTATAGTGTTATCTTGCCAGCATATTCCATATGCTGCCCTACACAGGCTGCAACATATTATGTTGCAGAATTCTTAGATAAAGAGTAAGGTGCGCTAGGTCGTTGTCATGCACTCAATTTTGCCGTGGAGTTGGATGGACTCTACTACCTTCGAAGCTTCCGTTGTTATCGTATTTAGATGGCCTTCAGCCATATTATTGTAATAAGTTCTCTTTTGAGACATTTGATGTAATAAGTGTGTGATTGAACTCTGTTATAAATCCTCGAGTACTGTGTGTGTCAGTAATACCGATCTAGGGATGACACTTACGCACAAGGACTTGACCGTTTGAGGTCGGGTCGCTACACTCCGGCGGGGTGGCGGACGGAGGAGGGTGTGGGGCTTCGCGGGTCTTCGCGGCCTCAGTGTACGAATGGGTGGGTGGATGGGATGGGAGTGGGGAACCATGGCTTAGGGTCGCACTTGTCCGAATTGTGGGGTAAGTTACGAAAATACCCCTGCCGATTTGAGCTAGGCGGTTCTATCGGTTCAGGGGTATCACAAGCATTTCGTGTGTCGAGATTTCGCAGGAGGTGGGAATTTTCGCGCGCGTTGTAATTTTGGGATAGCAAGGCGCAGGTTGAGATGGAGGGAGTTTTTGGAGCACAACGAGACAAAGATATATCTTAAATATTTTGGGATAACAAGGTGCGGGCTGAAGAGGCGGGAGTTTCACAGCACGATAGACAGAGATGCTAGCTTGAAATTTCGGCATAACAAGGCGCATCATGAAATTTCGGGAGAACAAGCTTAACGTGTACCAAAAAAATACAATTCACACCTCATCACTAGAGAGAGCCATGTCCCGTTTTATTATATTACTAGAAATGCATTCAAATACAACAAAAAAACTAAAAAAACCGGGACAACAAAGATAACGTGTACAGTACCAAAACAATTTGCACTTCCCTCAACAATAAAAAAACAATGCGTGTTGTCTAGCATATGGAGTAAATTTGAGTACATTTTCCCCGTTTGAATGGGATTGTACTCGGGTTAGTTATACAACCATCTAAATATTATCTTCACAACACATGACATGAATATAGGAGAAGTAAATTCCTATATAAATATGAACTACATGTACATACGATCTCGAATTTAAATATGTATCCATTTTATGTTGAATTCAAATCATAGTACATGTATGCTCTAGCTTGATGTTCAGAATCTAAACCATGTATGATACTACGTACAATGTGTTTAACACGCACAAAACACACACACAAACACCATTTAGACTAGTAAGGTACACGTGCATTGCACGCATGAGATTTGGCAACCAAATTATGAATAAATACCACATTATAGCATGTAATCTTTGAGTCATATATGCATGATGTAGATGTTCGTTTAATTCTTATAGTTCATTTCATTCAAAATCATCTAGTTTTTATAAGAAAGCTAATCTATTTTAAGATTCATGGAATTGTGCGTTGTAAAGCATAAAGTAAAAACTAATAATGGCAAATCATTGATGACCCACAGATATTGGGGATCTATCGTAGTCCTTTCGATAAGTAAGAGTGTCGATCCCAACGAGGAGCAGAAGGAAATGACAAGCAATTTTCAATAAGGTATTCTCTGCAAGCACTGAAATTATCGGTAATTGTCGGTGCACAAAAGTGGGGCCCTCTTTTGTACTCGTTTACTTGTGCATAGGCAGTTAGAGCCGTGCCTGCGGCCACACCTAGCGGGGCAGAGGAAGCAAAACCACCAGACAACCAGAACAACGCCAAGCCAGAAACACGAAGAGCAGGAGGGCGAGGTGGACTCCCTCGGCAAGGCCCTTGCCAGGGCGGCCTCCGTAGGCCCGGCAAGAGCCTTGCCGGGGCAACTTGCCCGACACCAGCAGGGCCGCCAACCTTGAGCCCAAAGGTTCCAACCCCATCGACAACTTTGGAACCGAGGCTTGGGAGGCACCTCCATGGTGGCATGCAAACCTTTGTGAAGATAGAGAGCCTACAAGACTAGATGATGACCAGAAGACAAGACAATCACAAGACTCCTTGCCGAGGATGCCCACGAGGCCCCGGCAAGGCTCCCTGCCAAAGACGCTCACAAGGCCCCGGCAAGACTCTTGCCGGGGGTGCTCACAAAACCCCGGCAAGACCCTTTCCGTGAATATACGTGGGACCGCGGCAACACCTTGCCGCCCCAGCCCAGCGGCCAAACCACCAACTGAAGCAAGTACCCACGTGGCAGTACGTGGATACTAATCCAACTAGCCAAACACCAGCGTGGCGGCATGCAGATCTTCATGAAGACCCTACCACCACGCCAACTCAACAGTCTGCCAGCTTGCGTGGCGCTGCATGCCTCATTGGCCTGGACGCGTGTCGGAGTAAGACGGAGAGGCGACGGACGGGACGAGCCTTGTTACCACCCCCGATAAAGCAAGTGGACACCTAAGTAGTGCATTGAATGCACTTTGTCCTGTGATGACAGGCGATAAGCTCATACGCTGTATACCTTTCCACCTCCTATGTGCCACTATGGCAGCCCCTTTTGACTATAAAAGGAGGCCCACAGCGCACTGAGAAAGGATTCAGATCTTTTGGACGACGCACGCATCGTAGCTAGTTCAAGAACTCAAGAACACTCAAATATACACCAAAGCAGGACTAGGGTATTACGCATCCTTGCGGGCCGAACCTGGGTAAACGATCCTCGTGCTGCCTTCTAGATCCGCTCTTTGCACAACCCCGCGCCCGCCAACCGTAGCAAAAAGGGACCCCAGTGATCCCATAGGTGTCGTTTCCGCCGACATCTCTGGCGCGCCAGGTGGGGGGCGCAGTTGTGAAAATCTAGTCTAGTTTGCGTAGCAGCTTCATCGTGGTCGTCACTCCAAGGAAGAAGATGACCGAACAAGCGGCATCATTTGCGGGTGCAGTAAACGCTCATGCAGTGACAGAAAAGCTAAGTCATTCGAAACTTTGAGTAATTCCTTTATATACAGCGTTGTTTTCCTCGGAGATCCTGTTCTTGGTATGAGAAACCTGCGCGCGATGGGGGCCTTCCGCTATTGGCAACGCCCTTGTTCTGTTTCGAGTCCGCTCAAAAGTTCGAGCGGCCGCGTCGAGAACGGCAAGGTGGCCTTCCCACTATTGGCAACGCCCTTGTTCTGTTTAGCGTCCGCTCAACAGTTCGAGCGGACGCGCTGAGAATGGCAAGGTGGTTTACTTGGCCGCAAGCACACCCGGCCAGTTGTTGAGCATCCGTCCTCGAAATGCCGCAGCCTGGGTTCGCGCCGGCAAGCCTATCCACTTGAGCGTAGGGTGTACATACAAAGAAAGATCGAACAGGAAAATAACTTGCATCATTTCAAAGTACTGCAGAGTTATATTACACCAATTGTCGCTGCGGTTCTAACTAAAGATAAAAATTGTCTTGGTCATGAACCTGTAGCGCCGATGAGAAACGGGGTACCTAGTCCCGGCGCTGGCCCTCTATCCTTCGAACTCCCTCGACGCGGCTGATGATGGGCTGGATATGCTCGTCGAGCGCCCCGAGGTCCACGTCCTTCGGCAAGCTCTCCAGCGCAGCGTCGAAGTCGAGGGTGGGGTTCCAGTACGCCACCTTGTTGAGGACCTTGGTCAGGGCGGCCCGGCAAATCTTCCGAGCCTCATTGGCCAGGGAGGCCGCTCTATTGGAGTGGAATTGCTCCAGGGCTCCAAGAACGCCATCGAAGAACAGGGTCAGTTTGGCGTTGGGACTCACGTTCGGCTCCAGGACGTACCTCATGTTTGGCACCCCCATGGCCACCAGCTTCGTGGTGATCCTGCTGGCGACATCGGTGAGGCGGCTGACCCAGAGGTTTTCGCTCTTCACGTAATCCTCGTGGTTGGCGGCGTCATTCCTCCGCAGCTTCCTCTCCTCCTCCAGGTCCTTTGTCAGGGTCTCTTCCTGGGCCCTGACCTCCGAAAGCATGCCCTCAAGACCCTCCAGCTTCAGCTTCAGGTCGTTGATGCAGTCATTGGCCTTGGAGAGCTACTCATCTTTGCCGAGGACCGCGGCCTGTGCCTCCACCAAGGCTCCATTGAGCGTGTCTTTCTCCTTCTCCAGCTCCAGGACCTGTTTCTTCAGGTCATCCTGCTCCACCTCCAGCTCCTTCACTCTGCCGGCATGGACCAGGGCTTGGGCATCGAGCGCCTCCATGTGCTTCTGCTCTAGTTCCTGGGTCTGCAGCATGACAAGCTTCTCAACCTCCTCCTCCTTGACGTGGAGCGTGGCGGTGAGTGCCTCCTCGTGAGAGGCAAGGTCCTCCTCCTAGGAGTTCAGCTCGGCCTGGTGCTGACGACGAGCGGCCTCGTCCTTGGCGGCCTGTTCCCTCGTCGCCTCTTCGGCTCTCTCAACGTTGTTCTGCTTCAGGATGAGCTCTCGTTTGCGCTCAGCCAGCAGGTCCTGAGCGACCTTCAGTCCTCATGGGCTTGGTGGAACCAGGCCTGCACCTCGACGACGTGTTCCTCGAGATCCGCCACCATCTTGGATTTAGCCTTGTTCAGGCGGACCCGGTTAAGCGCCTGGAGCTTCTGGAAGTTGGCACTCATGGCCCGAAGCAGCTGCTCCTCTTGGGAACCGCCACCGCCGGTGCTCAGTTCGTCAACGACCTGGAGCCCGATGGAGGCGAGCGCTTCGTCAATGAACGCCTCCCCTTCAGTTGGCGCCCTGGTGCTTGCCGTTCCTGGAAGATGGATGAACAGGTCTTCACGCACCTACAAGTACTTGCTCGAGCCGGAGGCAGCAGAGGAGGAAGGTTGGTCGTCAACCACCCCCTCCTCGGCACCGGCCTTGCCGGCCTCTACGGCAGGCCCCTTGCCGACCTCCTCGACAGCGGCCTTGCCGGCTTCCCCGGCAGGCTCCTTGGCAGCTTCTTCGGCGGCAGTCTTGGCAGCCTCCTCGGTGGTGACCTTGTTGGCCTCGGCCTCGGCGTCCCTGGCGACCTCCCCGATAACGGTGTCGATATCCTCTCGGTCCACCAAGGGAGGATCTAGATACCAAGAAGAGAGGATGAGTCAGGGCCAAGGTCAAGGTACAATAAGAAAAAGAAAGAGAAAACATGGAAAGCAAACGACTTACCTGCTCCAAGATGGGAAGAAGTAGCACCCTCCCCTCCAGCATTTGTTGCCGGGCAGAGCCCCCGGCACCCAAGTTCATCTCCTCCTCCATATGAGTGGGCTCGGTGGTGGATGCCCTCGCCGGGGATGCCCCTCGGGGCGACGTAGTCAAGGGGGGCGGCGTGTTGGGGGTGGCCCTCAGCGGCTCCTCCTGCCGCCGTTCTTCTCCTGCGAACCCGGCAAGGTCAGTATCAAAGGATTCACACCCCAATGTTCATCAGTGGAGGAGTGAGTGGTGAGCTTACGCTGGGGGCTGGAGCGGGGGCTGCGCCGGGACTGTTGTCCGGTCTGCTCTCCACCAACAACGGCGTACGCAAAGTACCCGCCGGATGCTTGTCGCTTGTTGAGGCCTTGGCCTTCTTCGCCGCCCTCTAGGCCAGCGTCTCCATATCCCTACAAGAGTAAAAACAAGTCAAGAAAACTGTCGCGGTATGAAGGGACGGGGATGGTGAAGGGCAAGATGCTTACTCATCCTCCACCTCCTCTAGCATTGCCTTCCTCTTCCTCCTTGGGCTGAGAGACCCAAGATCGAAGATGAACTCCGTGTCGACATCTACGGGGGGAGGAGAAGGGGATGGAGTCTGGCGATGCTTGGACGAAGAAGAGGCGGTCGCCTTCTTCTTCGCCACTGCGGCCTTCACCACCTTCCTCGCTGTCGCGGCCCTTGTTAGGCGGACGAACTCCCCCTGGGCGTCGTGCCGCTGCTCGGTCTCGCCGGGCCGAACCGGCTCGCTAGAGCTAGCCCGCCATTGGACACGGCTTCTCCCCATGACCGGAGGGTCGTCAGCCCCGACCCCTTCCTCGGTCGAGTCCTTGTCCACATCTTTGATGAGGAGGGGCCCGGTGCTGGCACTGCTGGCCTCCACAGTAGACTCTGCCCATCCGGCAAGCTCCTCCCCCTCTGCGGCCACCTCGGCCTCGTTCTCCATGTGGCCGACGCTTCCAGCTTCCCTGGCGAGCGCCGCCTCCGCAGCCCTGGCGGCGATGTAGTCTAGCTCCTCCATGGTGGTGTCCTTGATAAGCAGTGGTTCATCGCGGACATACCTCTTCAACAGGTTGTCGAAGAATTCCTGCAGCTGCTCCACCTCCGGCTCGGCCCATTTTGGGTCAAGGCCGTGTGCGTTGAAGTCCGGCATCATGGCGATGATGTCGGTTTGGCTAGAGTTGTTGCTCAGCGGGACCACTCCCGCCGGCAACCTGAACAGAGGCCCCTTGATGGCCTTTGCAGCCTTGCCGACTCTCTTAGCGCTGCTGTCGTCACCCACATCAAGCTGGAAAAGCGTCTTACAAAAATGGGCGTGCCCCATCACCGTGAAGTTGTGCTTCAAGCCAGGGAGAAGCCTCATGATATCGGCCGCGTTCCTGAAGAGCCAGGCTGACCTCCACTTGTTATGCAGTGGGGCGGTTCGGCGGCGGATGAAATCGGCCTCAATCATCTCAAGGGTGAGCCCGACCATGGTGAGGCGATGGATTCTGGTAGTAGCGATCGCGAGATTCTTGTCGTCGGCGTCGAGGTTGCTCTAGTCCTTGTGACGGACTGGCGGGCTCTGACGAACTTGGTAGACCTCCCGCGGATCCTCTTCCTTGATCCATACCCACCGGCCCCGCCACTCCTCCCACCTCTCCTTCTGGGCGCCCTTCGGATACGTGCCTTTCTCCTAGGGCTGTGGGATCCAGGTGACGCAGCCGGAGATGGCACCCCCCGTTTGGATACGGGGAAATAAGTAGTGGCAGAAGAGCGTTGTGCTGGGAAGCATTCCGGCGAAGCGCTCGCAGAGGTGGGCAAAGAGGGCCATGCACGCCACGACATTCGGTGTAAAATCAAGAAGATGGAAGCCGAAGGTGTGCATTCCATTGTTTAAAAAGTCGGAGAAAGGGGGGCAGAGCCCGCAGGAGAAGTAGTCAACGAAGAAAGGATACCGATTCGGGCCAGCCTTGCCAAAATCGGCGGAGATGATGTGCGTGGCCGGATGCCCCGTCGTCTTCGCCCCCACAGAGGCCTGAAGTAGTCCCTGAGGTGGACCGCATCGACAGTCGAGGGGAAGAAGGCAAGCTGCGTCTGAAGCGCCGCTGACTCGCTCTCTGGCATCTCCTTCTCCTCGGTGTCCTTGGCCACTCCCTTGCCCTTACTGATTTTGGGTACCATGACGGCCAGGAAAGAGGTGAAGAATCTGGAGCAGTGGGAGATTCAAGGCAATAGGGGCGCGGCGACAGTTGAATGAGGCGGGAGTTTCAGCTTTTTCACTTGAGGAAGAAGGGGGGGCGGTGGTTCTGAGATTGGAGAGACACGGAGGGTAAATGAGCAGCACGCCCGCGGTTTCCCCTTTTCTTATGGGGAAGGTGCGGGCCGCCTCTTTACAATTCACTGTGATGTGACGCGTGAGGGCAACAACCGCCCCACGCATGAACCCCACGCCACGCACGACCCCCGTGTCGCGCATTCAACATGGGTCGTGAGGAAGTGCAACGGGTGAGGGAGTTACAGAAGTAAAACTCGGCCCCGCATGCCCGCGCACCGTTTTGGGCCTAGCCCAACAACACGTCGCGCTTATGTATGGCCCAGGCCCGGGGGCTCCTATCGGTGCACAAAAGTGGGGGCCCTCTTTTGTACCCCTTTACATGTGCACGGGCAGTTGGAGCCACGCCTGCGGCCACATCTAATGGGGCAGAGGAAGCAAAACCACCAGAACAACGCAAAGCCAGAAACACGAAGAGCAAGAGGGCCATGTGGACTCCCTCGGCAAGGCCCTTGCCGGGGCGGCCTCCGCAGCCCCCACAAGAGCCTTGCCGTGGCAACTTGCCCGACACCAGCAGAGCCGCCACCCTTGAGCCTAAGGTTCCAACACCATCGACCACTTTGGAACCAAGGCTCGGGAGGCACCTCCATGGTGGCATGCAAACCTTTGTGAAGACAGAGAGCCTACAAGACTAGATGATGACCAGAAGACAAGACAATCACAAGACTCCTTGTTGAGGATGCCCATGAGGCCCCGGCAAGGCTCCCTGCCGAAGACGCTCGCAAGGCCCTAGCAAGACTCTTGCCGGGGGCACTGACAAAACCCCGGCAAGACCCTTGCCGGGAATATATGCGGGACCGCGGCCTTGCCACCCTATCGCCGCCCTAGCCCAGCTGCCAACCCACCAACTGAAGCAAGTCCCCACGTGGCAGTACGTGGATACTAATCCAACTAGCCAAACACCAGCGTGGCGGCATGCAGATCTTGAGGAAGACCCTACCACCATGCCAACTCAGCAGTCTGCTAGCTTGCGTGGCGTTGCATGCCTCGTTGGCCTGGACGCATGTCGGAGTAAGGCGGAGCAGCGGCGGACGGGACGGGCCTCATTACTGCCCCCGATAAAGCAAGTGGACACCTAAGTAGTGCATTGAATGCACTTTGTCCTGTGATGATAGGCGATAAGCTCATACACTGTATACCTTTCCACCTCCTGTGTGCCACTATGGCAGCACCTTTTGACTATAAAAGGAGGCCTGCGGCGCACTGAGAAAGGATTCAGATCTTTTGGACGACGCACGCATCGTAGCTAGTTCAAGAACTCAAGAACACTCAAATATACACCAAAGCAGGACTAGGGTATTACGCATCCTTGCGGCCCGAACCTGGGTAAACGATCCTCGTGCTGCCTTCTAGACCCACTCTTTGCACAACCCGCGCTCGCCAACTGTAGCAAAAGGGACCCCAGTGATCCCATAGGTGTCGTTTCCCCCGACAGTAACAGATCGTTTTGTGATAAGGTAATTTGTAACGGGTAACAAGTAACAAAAATAAACAAGGTGCAGCAAGGTGGCCCAATCCTTTTTGTAGCAAAGGACAAGCCTGGACAAACTCTTATATAAAGAAAAGCGCTCCCGAGGATACATGGGAATTATCGTCAAGCTAGTTTTCATCATGCTCATATGATTCGCGTTCGTTACTTTGATAATTTGATATGTGGGTGGACCGGTGCTTGGGTACTACCCTTCCTTGGACAAGCATCCCACTTATGATTAACCCCCCTCGCAAGCATCCGCAACTAGGAAAGAAGAATTAATTTAATCCTAAGCATAGCATGAAACATATGGATCCAAATCAGCCCCTTACGAAGCAACGCATAAACTAGGGTTTAAGCTTCTGTCACTCTAGCAACCCATCATCTACTTATTACTTCCCAATGCCTTCCTCTAGGCCCAAACAATGGTGCAGTGTCATGTAGTCGACGTTCACATAACACCACTAGAGGAAAGACAACATACATCTCATCAAAATATCAAACGAATACGAAATTCACATGACTACTTATAACAAGACTTCTCCCATGTCCTCAGGAACAAACGTAACTACTCACACATCATATTCATGTTCAAAATCAGAGGGGTATTAATGTGCATAAAGGATCTGAACATATAATCTTCCACCGAATAAACCAACTAGCATCAACTACAAGGAGTAATCAACACTACTAGCAACCCACAGGCACCAATCTGAGGTTTTGAGACAAAGATCGGATACAAGATATGAACTAGAGTTTGAGAGGAGATGGTGCTGGTGAAGATTTTGATGGAGATTGACACCCTCCCGATGAGAGGATCGATGGTGATGACGATGGTGACGATTTCCACCTCCCGGAGGGATGTTTCCCCGTCAGAACAGCTCCATCGGAGCCTTAGATTGGTTCTGCCTCGAGACGGCAGTGCTTCGTCCTGAAAGCTTCCTTCTGATTCTTTCCAAGGCAAAAGACACCTTATACCAGACGACGGGCATCGGGGGGCTTCCAGGTGGCCCACGAGGCAGGGGCGCGCCCTCAACCCTCATGGACAGTGGGTGGACCCCCTTTGGTACTTTCTTTGCCCAATATTTTTAATATATTCCAAAACTGACTTTTGTGGAGTTTCAGGACTTTTGGAGTTGTGCAGAATAGGTCTGCAATATTTGCTCCTTTTCCAGCCCAGAATTCCAGCTGCCGGCATTCTCCCACTTCATGTAAACCTTGTAAAATAAGAGAGAAAAGGCATAAGTATTATGACATAATGTGTAATAATAGCCCATAATGCAATAAATATTGATATGAAATCATGATGCAAAATTGTCGTATCAACTCCCCAAGCTTAGACCTCACTTGTCCTCAACCGGAAGCCGATATCGAAAAATATGTCCACGTGCTTAGAGATATAGGTGTCGATAAAATAAAATACAGACATGAGGGCATCATGATCATTCTTAGAATAGAAACATATATATATATATTGTCATATGATTTCTTATGCTGAAGTAACAATCTATTCACAATGTAAAGTATGAATCAGAAACTTCGTTGAAAAACTAGCAAACTATAATCTCAGTCACTGAAGCAATTGCAATTTATCATAACATCGGAAAGAGTCAATATAAGATTTTTTCAGCTAGTCCACATACTCAACTATCATTTAGTCTTTCACAATTGCTAACACCCGCGCAATACTTATGGGTATGAAGTTTTAATTGGACACAGAGAAAGATAGGGGCTTATTGTTTTTCCTCCCAACCTTTTACCTGAAGGGTAACGTCAACAATAATGCTTTATGAAAACCCACATCCAATTGGATATATATATCAGGATCTTTTCAACACATAGTGCTTGCCAAAGGATAAAGTGTAAAAATGAAAGGTGAAGATCACCATGACTCTTGTATAAGGTATAAGACAAAAATAAAAGATAGGCCCTTCGCAGAGGGAAGCAGAGGTTGTCATGTGATTTTATGGTTGGATGCACAAAATCTTAATGCAAAAGAACGTCACTTTATATTGGCACTTGTGATAGGGACCTTTATTATGCAGTCCGTCGCTTTTATTTCTTCCATAACATAGCTCGTATAAAGCTTATTTTCTCCACACTAATAGATCATACATATTTAGAGAGCAATTTTTATGCTTGCAACAATGACAACTTACTTGAAGGATCTTACTCAATCCATAGGTAGATATGGTGGACTCTCATGGAAAAATGGGGTTTAAGGATATTTGGAAGCACAAGTAGTATCTCTACTTGGTGCAAAGAATTTGACTAGCATGAGGTGGAAAGGAAAGCTCAACATTTTGGATGATCCATGACAATATAATTTATTTCGGATATAAGAAAACATAACCCATTACGTTGTCTTCCTTGTCCAACATCAAATTTTTAGCATGTCATATTTTAATGAGTGCTCACAATCATAAAAGATTTCCAAGATAGTATATTTATATGTGAAAACCTCTCTTTCTTTATTACTTCCTATTAATTGCAATGATGACCAAAACTATGTTTGTCAACTCTCAACAACTTTTATTCCTCATACTCTTTATATGTGAAGTCATTACTCTCCATAAGATCAATATGATCTCTTTATTTCTTTGTATTCTTTCTTTTTTCTTTTATTCCCTCAAGATCATAGCAAGATAACCAATCTCGACTCAAGACTAATCTTTAATATATATATAGCTCACGGACTCGATTACATAGATAAGGATCAACACAAAAACTCAAAGATAGATCATACTAAACTTTATTCTACTAGATCAAGATATAACAAAAAGGATCGAATTAAGAAAAATGGTAAAGATAGAAGTGTGATGGTGATACGATACCGGGGCACCTCCCCCAAGCTAGGTAGTTGCCAAGGGGAGTGCCCATACCCATGTGTTTATGTCTCTTTCTTCGGAGGTGGTGATGATGGAGTGGTTGATGATGTAGGCTTGTCGTCCATCTTCCAAGGCATAGGCTCACCATCATAGAAGGATGACCGAGTATCCTGGATCCTCAAATCTGCAGCCAAACTCGTCCTCTTGAATCTATATTCATACTCACAGTTTTGGTTTTGCAGGTTATAGATCTGGGCTTGGAGGTGCTCGATTTTCTCGTGAAGCTTAAAGATGGTCTCCCCAATGTTCTTGGCATCTAGCTTGTGGTTATTGGTGAACTCTGCGATCATCATGTGGTTGGCGTTGAGTCCGCGTTCCACCATCCCCTGACACTTGAAAACTTGGTGCTCCATTGCTTTGAGTCTTGTCTCCATGCTTCCGGTCCTCCTTGGCCCCTCGACATCGCGGATGTGCAGCACCCCCTCACGCATCTCAATGGTTTGAGGGTGTTGCAGCACCTCCGTGAGGTAGGGGTTGATGACCTTCTCGAAAAATTTGTCCTTGGGGGCGCTTGAAGACGTCATGGTGATCTAGATCTGTCAGAAAAACAACTCGAAACAAAAGCAGAGGATTTTGTTGTGGTACCATGGTCAAAACCTTCGGGAGATTATATAATGAATTTTTACCGACCAAAAGAAATATTGTGCAAGAAAACAGAGTCCGAAGGGCACACGAGGTGCCCATGAGGCAGGGGGCGCGCCGAGGGTGGTAGGGCGCGCCCTCCACCCTCGTGTCCTTTCCGGACGACTTCTTATTTTCCTATTTTCTTAAGTATTCCAAAATGGAGAAAAATTGCTGTTAGAACTGTTTTGGAGTCAGTTTACTTACCGTACCTCATACCTATTCCTTTTTGGAGTCTGAAACATTCTGGAAAGTGTCCCTTACGTACTCCTCCGGGGTTACGTTGTCAATAACATTGCTTTCAACATTTATGGGATTACCTGAGATATAATGTTTGATTCTTTGACCGTTCACCACCTTCGGATTTGTGCCTTCGGATTTTTGAGTTTTATGGCACCGGAACGATAGACCTCCTCGATAACGTAAGGACCTTCCCAGTTAGAGAGGAGTTTTCCTGCAAAAAATCTTAAACGAGAGTTGTATAAAAAACATAATCACCTACATTAAACTCACGCTTTTGTATCCTTTTGTCATGCCATCTTTTAACTTTTTCTTTAAACAGTTTGGCATTCTCATAGGCCTGGGTTCTTCACTCATCAAGTGAGCTAATGTCAAATAGTCTCTTCTCACCGGCAAGTTAGAAATCATAATTGAGCTCTTTAATGGCCCAATATGCCTTATGTTCTAGTTCGAGAGGAAAGTGACATGCTTTTCCATAAATCATTTTATACGAAGATATACCCATATGATTTTTATATGCAGTTCTATAGGCCCATAATGCATCATCAAGTTTCTTGGACCAATTCTTTCTAGATCTATTAATAGTCTTTTGCAAAATTAATTTAATCTCTCTATTACTCAGTTCTACTTGACCACTAGACTGTGGGTGGTACGGAGATGCAATTCCATGATTAACATCATACTTAGCAAGCATTTTACAAAAAGCACCATGAATAAAATGTGAACCACCATCAGTCATTAAGTATCTAGGGACTCCAAACCTCGGAAAAATAACTTCTTTAAGCATCTTAATAGAGGTGTTATGATCAACACTACTAATTGGAATAGCTTCTACCACTACAAAAAAATACACTTCCGTGATGATACGTGTTTGTCATAGTAGGTCACGTTTTCTGTCATGCATGTACATCCATGACAATTTTATGACAGAATCAAGGTAGTCATACCTGTGTTGTCGTAGAAGTGTTCCATGACATTACCAAAATTATCATAACGAAAGTGTCCACTTCCATGACGATAAATCGCGTGTCACAGAAGTGCTTTCATCAAGGGTGACCAACACGTGGCATCCACCATAATGGAACGCCATTAAGCTACCGGGTCCGGTTTTGGATCCGATAACCCGTTAACAGTCCCAACCAATGGGTATTTTCCAAGTGTAAAATCATCATTGGTTGGAGGGAACACGTGTCGGCTCGCTGTTGGGACAGATGTCATCCACTCATTGGACCCAAAACGCCTATGATAAGTCAACACATGGCACAGCCCAACAGAGGCCCATTCCTGTGAAAAGGCCGGCCCGTTTGACTTGGTCAAAAGGTGGCGGGCCGGCCCATGGCAAGCCTGTTAATGGCATGTTCACATATAGCCCATTTACAACCCGCTTACGGCCTATCCGAATTAGGCCCAGTAGCGTCATCTGGGCCGTCCAATATAATTCCATCCCATTTTAACTTCTGGCCCATGTATGGCCCATGACGTCTTTCGGCCCATATGAGGCCCTTAGTAACCCTCGGCCCATTAAGGGGCCGTGGTAAAACTAGCCCGTAATGAACAGTGTATCACTTTATACCCATTAACGGCCCATTATTCCATTGGGCCGTTTCTAGCCCATGTTATCTTTCGGCCTTCTCAGGGCCCATTTGATCTTGGGCTCATTTCCAGCATTCGTTTACTTTCGGCCCATTACTATCATTTTCTGCTTGTGGGCCAAATTCAGCCCGTGGTTACAGTCGGCCCATTTGTGTCCCGTTAATACGTTGGGCCGTTTTCATAGCGTCATCAAATACAGCCGATTAACGACTGCTTGTTATGGTTAGCCCATGAACAGACAATTTCAACTCTAGCCCATTTACGACCATAATGTGGTCTGTTATTGGCCCATGTTTGGCCAACTGATCATACGGCTCGTAGAAGGCCCATTGATGATACGACTCGTTGAAGGCCCATTGTGTCAACGGCCCATATAAGGCCCATGGTTTCTACACCCCATAGAAGGCCCAGTGTTTCTACGGCCCTTAGAAGGCTCATTGTTTCTACGGCCCGTAGGAGGCCCATGTTAACTACAGCAAATATGTAGCCCATGGTTAATGTGGCCTAGTTTAAAAAAATAGGTTATTGCGGCCACTAGGAAACCGCGGAAAAATAATTGCACTGACTACAAAAAAACAAATAAACAAGACAATAAGGAAATAAATAGGCAAGCAACTTACGCTAGGCTATCACGGCTATTACACATATTACATCCACTGGGCATGAAAGTTCGACACCAGTACAAATATAGGGAACAAAGCAGCATATAAACGCCGCAGCAAAACAATTACAGAACTGAAACCACTTCAGAAGAGCTCAAGAAACAATATCCTGGGTACCCATAATGCTGACAAGATGCTTAGCAAGCTTATTAACTTTCTCTTGTTTCACGCTTAAATCCTCCAGCACTTGCTGTTGCACCAGAAAGTATGCATCTGAATTCTGCAGGGACTTCCTCAGTCCTTCGGCTTCCTGTCGCATAACATGTGATCGATGTCTTTCAACTTGAAGTTGAGACTCAAGAAGCCGAACTGATTCAGGCAGCGAGTTCGAAGAGCTGGTGCCAGCAGTAGTAGCCAGTAACTCGAACACCACATCAAGACAGGACTTTGGGGTTGTCTCCGTGTCTTCAATATAGTTTTTATCAGCTTTCTTGGAGACAAACAGGGATGTCTCACTATCTTGAACCTTATCTGCATTACTTCCTATACCATTGCATAACGGGGTACTCTTATCCAATATTTTATCCGCATTCTAAAAGAGAAACAAAGAAACACATCACAGGTTTACAATGTAGTATATGAAACTCATTTTGGTAAACCAATTTAGTAGTAACGTGGACAGGATAACAACATGAAACAAACATATATCTATGTAGGATGGTCACTGTATGGTCCATATCATTATAGTTTATGTTGCCAAATCAAAATATATACTGTTCGAATCATATCTATTTAAGACAAAGCAGCTTAGACAGAATATAAGTGTGGGAAACTAGACATCAATAACAACACTTGTAAGGTGCATGGCATGAGAATATAACTGTTTATTCAATTGAAACTAAAATCAACATAGAGCAAGTTACAACAGCAAACATGTTAAAGAAACAGGTTTAAAACATACCTGTTGCTCCATTGGAGTTTCAATTGCATCCTTCAAATTTAAAATTAGTTGGTATGAGTAAATACAGTGATGCAAGAGCAAAGTAGTATGAACTATAGCTACGGAACCTGACCTGAGAACAATTCTTCTTCTGCTTTAAGCGTTGACTTGGGGTTCGGAGTGGTGGTCCTCATGCTTTGGGCACTGAAGTTGCCTTACTAACTGCTCATGTTTGGGTGCTCTGTGGTGGAGACAGTGTTGTGTTAATGGGAACTGGGTTACTATCTGCTGGGGTTGGGGTTAGAAGGGCTGTAGCTGGTTCTCTGTCCAACTGGGTAGGAGTACAATCTGCGTGAGTCTGGGTTATGTGTGGTGGGGCTAGTTCTTGGGCAAGTACAACCGTGGTTCTATCTCCATCGACAAGTAGCACGATCTTTTCTAAAGACCGTGTTTTTACTCCCACAGATACTGCCATCACCCCCTCCAATTGAAATGGCTGATAAACAAGAAAAGTAATTGAATGTACACACATTGTAAGATAGACAGGTGCAATGGATAGTAGGGAAGAAAACAGGGCATGAAATAATTCACATATATGGTGTCTAACCAAACAGAATAGCAGGACACAATTTCACATATATGATGGCTAATTAAACAGGATAACATGACACAATTTCACATGTATGATGGCTAGCTAAACAGGATAGAATGACATACTTCAAAATATGATGACTATGTAAACATGATGACATGATATAACTATACGATGTGTCTATTAAAGTGGTTGGCATGCCATAAATCACAAACATGCCGTCGATGGAAACATGATGGCATGATATAATTCATAGATAGAATGACATAATTCAAAATATGATGACTATGTGAAGTGTGAACAGGATGAGATGATATAACTATATTATGTCTTTGGAAAATGTATTGGCATGCCATAATTCAGATACATGATGTCTATGTAAACATCATGGAATGATATAATTCAAATATATGATTTATATACTAAGGAAGTGAGCAGAGGGCAATCGCATATATGATGTGTCAACAAAGGAGATGGCATTCAATATCGTTTATATGTAAAAACTAAGCATTGCAATACAACATATGCATGATATGAGTAATATAACCCTGCCAAGTTTGAGCATACACCTCAGGGGGATAATAGGACTGGTCATCTGCCTCTGAATCCTCATCTGAAGAGCTATCTGTAACCAGCAAGATATCTGCTTCACCAGGTAGCATTGTCTGCTCTGAAGACCTTGTTTTCACTCCAGATTTCTCCATCACCAATTCAAACGGTTGATGCACAGTATGAGCAGTTGAATATACAAACATTGTCGACAAAAGCAATGAGAAATACAAAAAAGGATGGCATGATATAATTCACATATATGACGCTTGGCTAAACAGCATGGCATTGCATAATTCACATATATAATGCCTTGAAATAAGATAGCATTGCATAATTCACATATATAATGTCTTGCAATAAGATGGCATTGCATAATTCACATATATGGTAATTAGACACTAAACAGGTGGCATTCACACAAAGCATGTCTAAACTAAGCAAATGACATAGTAATGCAAGATACCATACGCACGATGAGCAACATAATCCTGCCAAGTTAGAGCATGCACCTCGGGGGGGGGGGGAATAGGTCTGGTCATCTGTCTCTAAATCCTCCTCTGAGGAGCTATCTGTAACCAGCAAGACATGCGCTTCGTCAGATAGCATTGTCTGCTCTGAAGACCTTGTTTCCACTCCAGATTTTTCCATGACCGTGCCGAATGGTTGATGCACAGGAAGAGTAATTGAATGTACTAAAATTGTTGACAAATTTAACACGTAATAAAAAAAATGATGTCATGATATAATTCACATATAAGATGGCTGGCTAACCAGGGTGGCATTGCAAAATTCACATGTATGATGCCTGGCTAAACAAGATGGCATTGCATGATTCACATATACGATAAGGAAACTAAATAGATGGCATTGACACAAAGCATGTCTAAACTAAGCAGATGACATCTTTGATGTATACAGTAAGCAATGCAAGGCACCATATGCATGATTTTACCAACATCAGCATGCCAAGTTAGAGCGAAGACCTCATGGGGTAAATAGGAGTGGTCTTCTGGTTCTGAATCCCCCTCAGAACAGTTATCTTCCTCTTGATTACGATCCGAAATGGGTGGAGGGGCTGCCTTTGCGCCCACCCTGGAGCGACGTCTGCATGAAATTTTATTGCCACACAAGGCTCGTCTCTTTTGCTCTACATGTTCAGTTCCATTGTGTACAATAGCTGACATGCATAGGAATAAAACATAGTGAGATTATGTAAGGAGTGCATGGACAAATCCAGAGTGATGGTAGCAAACTGTGGATAGACCGAAAACAAATGATAGCAGGCAGATAATAGCTTTAGTTAAAAAATATAGATAATGGCTCCTTTAATGTCTGTTTGCACCCAACATGAAACTCATAGTAGACACCGGAGATTAACCAGATAGTAGACAGATAGTACTGATTGCTGCCCCAATATGTACCCCACAACCATTTAAAAACTCAAGTTTCAGCATAAGTTTGGACATGAGTCGAAGTCTAATAGGCGAACACGACAATGAAGTAGCATGTCATCATATTAAGCAATGCATAACGTAAGCAGACACGGAAGAGAGCGACCTCTCTTGCGGACCCGTGTAGTGCTCAAGGTCATCTGCTCAGTTGATGATGGTAATGCAGTTGTCCTGGCTGCCGGCTGCGGCGGAGAAAGACAGTCTGGAGATTGGATCCCTACTGTGGTGAACCCTTCCATCATTGGAGCAGCTGAGCTGGGGTGGAACACAGCACCGCAGGATAAGGACAAACCACACAAGGTTTTCTTTGGCACATATCTGTAACAGAAGTAAATATGTAGGGGCTTGTTTGAATTTGAGGATTCTAACAATGCAGGGATAGGAAATAGACAGGAATAGGATAGGAATGCACGTGCAAAACAGAGAATTTAAAAACGTAGGATTTCTGCCAATCTGGGTGTTTGGTTCACAAGAATTGGAAGATCACAGGATGCAAAGAAGCATGGTGAGATTAAGTCAAACCACAAGAAGTGTACAACCTCTTTGGCGAAGCCATGTCGATCTCAGCGTGATTGGGTTGGCCGGCGAGGATGCTCCGGCTGACTTGGCTGTCGGAGGAGGGGAAGATCTTAGGCGTCTAGAGATGGAGCCCGAGGTACTGCTCCGCTATGATGGAGGGTTTCGTCGTTGGAGCAGCTCCGGTGAGTGGAATTCTAATAGCATCTCCAATAGATGACGTAAAGTACATAACCACAAAGTGCTAGATGTATACATCAGCCGCTCATCTCTGAACTTAACTGTCGAAACTAAATTTAACTGTCGAAACTGAATTTTACTGTCGAAACTGAACACACTAGAGGTGAGGCTACACATCAGTCGACTGACTTTTTCATCCCTGGTCAGTCGATTTTGCAGCCGTTGCATACGAAATCAAGGGCCTACAGTTCATATTCAACCTCCACCCCCCCTGAGCCGCCAGCCACCACCGGCCAAACAGCCGCCCCCCCGCCGCCCCCCCTGCCCGCCCCGAAAACACTCCCCACCCCGGCCAACCCTGTAGGCCCCCCCCGTGCCGAGCTTTTTCTCCGGCGATCCCCACGCCACCGCCCCCACCCTGAACCCTAAGATAGATAGTGGGGTACCTCTCTGGCGAGCCCCCCTCCCTGCTGCAGCTGGTTCTTCCTTAACTCCAGCGAGCCCCCCACCCCCTAAAAATCGACTGACCCAAAAGTCGATTCAGTCGACTGAAGTGTAGCTAAATCGGAGCAGCATCGCAAGCAAGAGCGAGAGCGAGAGCAGCAGCGCGAGCAAGAGCTTACCAAGTAGGGGACCAAGAGCAAGAGCTAAAGCAGCAGCTCCTACTGAGGTGGACGTTGCCGCCGAGGGAGCGACGCCGTGGAGGAAGTGGCCGGCGAGGCCGCCGTGGATGGAGCCACGCCGTGTCGGCTCGGGACCGAGCGCCGGCAGCACCGTGAGATCGAATCAAGAAGAAAATGCGGCGATTAGTGTACAACCTCTTTGGTGGCGCCAATTAGGCCACAACTTCATCCGAGGAAACGGTGATGATGATGCTCTTCCGGTGGTGCAAGTGAAGACGGCGGTGTGGGAATGGAGGTGGCGCGAAAGACGAGTGGAACGTCGGTGCAGCTCCTTGGAGGTGGAGGACGGGGTGGCTGAACCGGCGGGACGACCAGATCGGCGACGGATCCTCATCCGGTACGGTGGATGAGGGACATTGAGGTGTTGCTATGGACGACGTCGTCGGGGAAGAGGCTCTGGCTGGGTGGCGGATGGAGGAGGGTGTGCGGCTTCATGGGTTTTGCCGTCCGCGGTGTATGAATGGGTGGACGGGTGGGATGGGAGTGGGGAACCATGGCTTAGGGACGCGCTTGTCTGAAATGTGGGGTAAGTTACGAAAGTACCCCCACCGATTTGAGGAGGTTCTTTTGGTTAAGGGGTATCACAGGCATTTCACGTGTCGGGATTTCACAGGAGGTGGGAGTTTTCGCGCGTGTGGTAATTTTGGAATAGCAAGGCGCGGGTTGAGATGTCGGGAGTTGTCGGAGCACTACGAGACAAAGATTTATCTTAAATATTTCGAGGTAACAAGGCACAGGTTGAAGGGAGTTTTGCAGCATGATAGACAGAGACTCTAGTTTGAAATTTCCACGTAACAAGGCGCGGCTTGAAATTTCAGGAGAACAAGCTTAACGTGTACCCAAAAGAAAAAAAAGACAATTTAGACTAGTATGATATACTACGTACAATGTGTTTAACATGCACAACACACACACATACACCATTTATACAAGTAAGGTACACGTGCATTGCACACATGAGATTTGGTAACCAAATTATGAATAAATACCACATTATAGCATGTAAGCTTTGAGTCATATATGCATGATGTAGATGTTCGTTTAATTCTTATAGTTCATTTCATTCAAAATCATCTAGTTTTTATAAGAAAGCTAATCTATTTTAAGATTCATGGAATTGTGCGTTGTAAGGCATAAAGTAAAAACAAATCATGTAGAAAAACACTTGGGCAATTCTGATATGGAAGATTCTAGAACAAAGAAGAAGTTCTTGTGTTTTGAGGTTTGTGCATTATGCTTAAGTTCAACCATAGAGTCTTCTAGATTGTACATGTGGCAAAATCTGGTGGAATCTAGATGATATCCAACGGCCAGTAGTGCTCAAATTTTCCAGCTCTGCACCATCGGATTGGCCTCATCCATCGACCATCCTTCAAAGTTAAAGTTATCCGCACACTATATAAAAAATATAAAATATAATATATAGATATCTGATGCGAATGCCACCCATCATCTCCAATTAGAATAATGTGTCCATGCATGGATGCAATGTGGCCAAATGATGTCTGCCATCGGCATCTCAAATTCAAACCAGTCTGACCTTGTTCAATGTGTATACATTACAACATGCTCGTTTCCAAACCACACCGCGCAGATCTCCGTTATATTCATGCATGCATGGGTTTCAAACATCATGATCTCTTATTCAAATATTTGAATTCAACTTTACATTGATTATGACCTCACCTAGTCTTTTACACCCACACATTGGTCTTCTCTTTATAACTGTACCACTAACTTTCTCTCGTGCATGCATGCACACACACTACCAGTCGGCATTATCCATCACACACATGCAATATTTTTCTTCACGTCAGTCTCCCATGAAGGCACACACACACACACACACACCCCTCTCCATCATATCAGGCATTCTTTATCACTCACGTGCAGGCGCAATGATCGATGTTCCTCTATGTGTGTGTGTGTATAGCTAGGTCTTTCATAGTTTTCCACATAAACCGATCAATCTATATAACTAGTGAGGTCTCACCCTCTTTCCCACGTCCACATCGATCAATCTATACCTCTCTATATAGGATTACATATATAGCTAATACACCCATATTAATTATATATCCAATGCCCCCCTCTCATCATCCATGCCTTCCGCTTCATCTCTCAGACGCGCGCATAATGGCGAAGACAGGGGCATCAAGGTCCCCCCTAACATCAGTATATATCGAGGCTAATATGAATGTGATCATTAGACAATTGCTGCTAAAAATGGTTTAAGTTGTTGAATTGGCCCTCCCCATAAAGGATTAGCAATGCTTGGCCCCCTAGCTCATGGGACATTTTTCATGGCTCCGCCACTACGCACAACATCGCACGTTCTCGCCCCTCTCTCTAAATATCGATCTCGCAGTTGTGCACTCCATCATAGTCTCCCTCCACTCGGCCCCTCGCACCATCTTCTAGGCCCCCACTAGATTTTGCCACATGTACAATCTAGCAGACTCCATGGTTGAACTTAAGGATAATGCACAAATCTCAAAACAACAGTGGTTCTCCTTTGTTCTAGAATCTTCCGTATCATAACTGCCCAAACTTTTTTTCTAGTTGAATTGCCATTATTTGTTTTTACTTTATGCTTACAACGCACAATTCCATGAATCATAAATAAATTAAGGGCTTCTTTGATTCAAAGGATTCTCGAAGGAATTTTGGAGGATTCTAATCCTTTGGAATTTTTCCTATCTTGGTTGTTTGATTCGTAGGATTGTAAACCATAGGAATTTTTCCATATGATTCATTTGCACTAGATTTCATAGGAAACATCCCATCCACTCAAACCTCTTTGAAAGAATTCTGCGTTTTTTCTATGCACAATCAAACACTCGTACCATCCTGTAGGATTCAAGACGACATTCCACTCTAATCCCATGTTCTTCCTATTCACGCATTTTGGAAATCCTACGAATCAAAGAGGCCCTAGGTTTTTTATAAAAACTAATTGATTTTCAATGAGATGAACTATAAGAATTAAACGAAGGTCTACATCAGGCATATATGACTCAGAGCTTACATGCTACAGTGTGGTATTTATTCATAATTTGGTTGCAAAACCTGACGCGTGCAATGGACGTGTACCTTACTAGTACTTCGAGTATGTGCAAAACACAATGGCACGCTACACAGTGTCTCTCTTACAGTTCATGAAGCCACGTGGCACATGTCCGGGCGTTGTCACAACATCCTTGTGTGGATTGATCACAGTGACGTGCTGCTGGTTCCAGAAGAATGTACTCGTCCTCCCTGAGCCACACTGGCGGTACATGCACGAAGCGAAGATGTGCATGCACGCCACACACGCACTCATTCCCTCGCACGCACACGCGGGTACACGGGCGGACACAATTTTGTACCAAGATCCACCCCATGTGATAATTTGATGCGTGTAAAGTCCTTCACTTCACTGATGGTCAATTAATACAGCGCATGCAAATTGAGTGGACGTGAGGGCAGAAGAAAGACATGCGCGTAGTACTGCGCGCATGCGAGTAGTTAAATCATGTGTTGCTAGTAGTACTTCCATTGGTCTCCTTCATATTTTGTGCCAATTTTTGACAGTAACATAATATTTACGCATGTGAGCAGTGTAGTCTACTTGAAATTTATGTTCCAACTAACTCATCGGGAGCCGTTTCGGGCCTCGAAACCAAAAACCATCAATTAATCTTTACCTTGTTCCCATCACATTCGAAAGTACTAGTGCTACAATTAAGTGCAAGCCTACTCACACCTAAGCAAAAAAAGGAGAACTAGTGCTAGTGCTAGTACTTAGGTTATAAAAAGGAGAACTACCTAAGCGAAAATTACTCTATCTTCCTCCTCATAAGTCCTCCTTCTTCGTCCGTCCTTGCCACGGCCGGTGTGCAGAGCTCTAGGTCGAGAACTACTCCTAACAAGGGAGCGGCAACCAAGGCTGCGGAAAAAAAGAGAGGGCTCACCGCCACGCAGAGACCTCGAAACATCTCTCACGGGCAGGCGATGGCTCCCAGGAGCGCCCTAGACGCGGAGGCGAACATGCGGCGCTGGAGTCATTATCCCTCAACGGCATGCCTGATCAGCTCAATAAGCACCTCAATAAGCAGAAGGAGTTCATCCACGGCTTGGTGGAGCTACTGAAGGAGAGCCTCGACGATATGCCCGCTGAGCTCAATGAGCAGGGGGGTTGACCGCCAGCTTGGTGATGCTGCTGAAGAAGAGCATTGCCTCGAAGAAGAAGGCGACCGGCGAAATCCTGCAACTTCAGGAGGACAAGGAGAAGCTCTGCCATGAGCTCGACCTACTGAAGGTGAAGAACGCCGGCTAGAAGAAGCTGCATGAGAATAGTAGTTCCTCGATGAAGATGTTGTAGGCCCTCGTCATGGAATAGAAGGAGGAATTGGTGAAGCTCCGCATCGAGCACCCGGCTGCTGTCAAGGTACGTAATGCGGCCGTGGAACATATGATGAAGGCTCACGTCGAGAAATCTCGCGTCATGGACACAATGATGAATATGGAAGAGGAGACACACAAGGAGATGGAGGTCGTGGAGGCGATGAAGAAGCAGTTACGACTCCGCGGCCAACAACCCTTCATGTAGTGAGAGCAGCACCCCAAACTTGTGTGTGCGTCTTCCTTTTTTTGGGGTGATAATCCTCCTTCTTCTTTTGCTCCTGTGTTTCTTATTTTGCTTCGGGTGTTTGGCCGCACGTGTCACCTTCTCTATGAGGCACGAATAGAACAATGCTAAAAATGAGATGACTAGCAAATTAGATCATTCTTTATCGCCAATAGAACAATGCCTCTTGATAGTAATATATAATAAGAGTAGAGAGTAGAGGATATGGAACTGGGCTGCCGTGTTTCGTGCTCCTGTGTCGTACTCCAGTGGAAAACTTGAGTATACCGCACGGTTCTTTGCTCCTCCTCAGGTCGTTAGCACATTTATACGAGCAGTCAAATCAGAAGGCCCCGCCTTCTAGGAGTAATGAGCCGTCAAATTACAAAGGTCCTCGCCTCTCATGAAAAGGACCAAGCTAGACTGCCCCGCCCTCTAGCCTTCTAAAAAATGTATACATTTAAACAGTAGTAGTACCGATGGATTGCGCCATGGAGCAAAAGTAACAAGATGTAGTTAAAGAAAAAAGGTGGTACATATAGAGAGCGCTCGTTGCCAAATTATGCATATACTATATGACACTAGCCACTATGAAGGTACTAGTAACATAGACTAGTAACTAGTCTATGCTACTCTCCACTATGACCAGCCAAAGTTGAGGTGCGGATACCAACGAGGGCCTGGTTGTGTCTATACTTGGACAACTCACCCGACTGCATGCGCACCAGGCAGACGAAGCTCGTGTCGTGTTGGTGCCGTGTGCGGCCTGCACATTAACCAAAACCTCGCGCCTCCATCTTAGCCTCCGCGTTTTAAACTTCTCAATCTCAAGGCCAAGGAGCAATGTGAAACCAATGATAGAGCCAATCAGATGGTTGAGAAGACTACAATTCGTAGCTGCAGATGCGTGTGTGAGAGAGGACGAGTGAGTGCGTGCACCTCTACTTGGAGTACAACTGTATGTGGGTGGCATCGACCTAGGGAGCAGTGTGGTGCGTGCGAGATGTCCTGAGAGATAGGTGTAATGCATCTGGAAAAAAAGACTAGTCTATAGTTCGCCACGAGGTTATTCCTGTCAAACGCCAAGCGTATGATATGTATCCGACGGTGCCAGTTTTTGCACGTACACAACAGTAGAAAAAGAACTAGTACCATGGCATATGATACACCACAGCCGAGAAAACATGCCGACGTTATGCCATCTGGGAATAGTGCCGCACTTCGAAACTAGAACCGTCAATAAATTTTGAGCGTGTCTTGTCACATTCCAAATTACTACTACTACCATGCTATATTTAATTGCAAACCTGTTCACACCGATCACAACCTAAACGGTTTCCCACTTAGGAGCGTATTAGTAGTACTCGGTTATAAATACTACTATTCTAAGATGACTGCACATTCCTCCTCAACTCCTCATCCACAAAAAACAATCAAGTCAATCAAGCCATAGCCAGTGTGAGTTCTGGGTCAAGAGATTTCCACCAGGGAGAGGTGAGCATGGAAGAGGAAGCACGAGAGATGTCCCGCCTCGTCGCAAAAGCAGTTGACATGTCCAGCCGCGCAGCAGTAGCAGCACAGAGGTCCCGCCGCACCGCCGAAGCAGCACAGAGGTCCCGCCGCACCGTCTATGTAGCAGACTGGTCCGGCCATGCCGCGGAAGCAGCAAAGATGTCCCGCCGCGCCGCCAAAACAGCAGGGAGGTCCCGCTGCGCCACGGCGTCCTGGGAAAATTTCTCGCGGGCAGGCGAGGACTCATACAAGCGCATGCATGCGATAGTCCATAGCCAAATGGATCAGATCTTCGGCTGGGCGAGGATGCAGGACAAGGCTACCGGCGTCATCCGGCAACTAGGGGACGGCAATGCGAAGCTCCGGGGCGAGCGCGACCTGCTGAGGGCTAAGATCGCCGGAAGGGTGAAGCAGGAGGAGGAGACCGCTGCCTTGTTGCAGAGGACTGGCGTCATCATCAAGAAACTTATGGACGAGAATGCCATGCTCCGCATCGAGCGCAACAGGCTGGTGGAGGAATCCATGGATGCTGCCAAGCAGCGTATTAAGGACATGAAACTGATGAAAGAGATCATCGCCCGCCGCAAGAACTAGTCTCCGCGACCTACAGCGCATAAAGAAAGTAGAGATCAGCGAGCCAGATTGTTGTATGTGTCTTCCTTCTTCTTTTGCCCTTGTGTATTTCGGGCGTAGCCGCATGTGGCTTTTTTAATTATCTTCCTAATTATGTAAGACAATTATGATCCACTCTTGTCGTCCTTATATATATAGTCATCAGTCTTGCTACAAGTCGCAGTAGATGCTATATAGGTCCGTCGGATCTTACGTCAAGATCCGTGCAAAATTTTCTTTTCAGATTTCCTTTTTTCTCTCTTAAATCTCAGTCGAGTGAGGCATTGCCACGCCATTAAACAGAGGCTCGGGCGCCATTAATGGAGACCTTGGGAGAGAGGTGGACGGCAGATGGAGGTCAAAGGGCTTGCACGCCTCCCGTACTCAAATAGCTACCCTGCACGGCGCCTCCTAGCTAATAAAAAAGGGGACGCGTGGCGGCACGTAAATGGTAAATAGAACGCCCACAGTTTCAATAATAGTTGTGTTTCCGATTGTAACATGACATAACTTGTTCCAAAATGACTTTGCTGATTGTTAATGTGTGCGCCTTCGCAAATTAGACAGCAAAATTACCACAGCATGGTAGTACCATGACATGACACCATGCCAAGTTTCATGATTTTCAGGCATGTTTTGGATTTACAAGAATTTTAAAACCAAGCTTCTCAATGTTCTCGGCCGAACCACAATGCCCAGATGTTTGAATTTAATTCCCATTTCTTACATGTGACCTAGAAATTCACCCGAGGACACACATGTGATTTTTCAATCAACTTTGGTGCAGGGAGCATGTGCTTGTAGTTCAAACTTGAATTATGCACATTAAATGACCAGAAACTCAATTAATGTATAAAAAAGGCCAAACGAACCCGGAATAATTCCTAAATTTAACAGGGCACTCATATAGTTCTATGTTGCCTCTGTAAAGAAAATCTGGGGGGAGGCAGTGTATATTTGAAATGCCATTAGACATTGTTATTTTCACGTCAAACCCGTTAACCATGTTACATGACAAAAATAAGCCGATTCTCACATTGATAAGTTAATGGTCTCCAGCACAACACACCCCTCAAATAAAACTAAGCACCCTGGAACTCTTTGACAAAACTAAGCACCCTGAAATTCTTTGACAACTAAACTGCTGGCTATATGATGTTGGCCATATATATTGTACGTATATAATGTGAAGAAACGAGTGGTAGTACTATATCAACTAAAAGATGAAATGTACGAAGTATAACGACAAGAAACTGAAAGTGCATTATATCGACTAGAGGGGGGGTGAATAGGCGATTTTTATGAATTCTTCACTTAGGAATTTTCAGGTGAGGAAATTCCTTAGCGAAGAACTGCTAGCAGCGGAATAAGTACTCAAAAGTAAACATAACAGAACACAAGCATAGTCATCAAGATGAAATAAAAACAGGCACGGAGTACAGAAAGCGTAAGCACATGATAGCATAGGATGAAGACAAACAGACTAAAGAAATTGAACTGAGGAAATTGAGAAAATCTTCAGTCAAAGTCTTCAAGCACAGATATGAACAAGCACACAACACAGTTATGAGGAAATGAAAGAGTTGAGGAAATAGGACCAGTAAGCTTGGTGAAGACAATGATATGGTAGACCAGTTCCAACTACTGTCTCATTTGTACATCTGGTTAGGGCGGCTAGGTATTTAAACCTGAGGACACACAGTCCCGGACACCCAGTCCCGAACACGCAGCTCAGGACACTCAGTCCTCACCGTATTCCCCTTGACCTAAGGTCACACAGACCTCGCCCAATCACTCGTGGTAAGTCTTCAGGTGACTTACGAACCTTCACAAACTTGGTCGCTCGGTGATCCACAATTCCTCTTGGATGCTCTAGACCATGACACCTAACCGTCTGGAAGAAGCACAGTCTTCAAAGGTAACAAGCTTCGGGTCCACGCAGGATCAATCTCTTCAGTGATGCTCAATCCCTTGGGGGTTTGTAGGTGTTTGGGTTTGGGTTTTCCTCACTTGATGATTTTCGCTCAAAGTCCTCGGAGGATGGGTTGCTCTCAAATGACAAGTGTCAGTTTCTCTCGGAGTAGCCAACCAGCTAGTGGTTGTAGGGGGCTTCTATTTATAGCCTAGGGAGCAGCCCGACATGATAAGACATAAATGCCCTTCAATGATATGACCATTAGGTGGATAGATAGTTTGGGACAGCTGGCTCATAGCACAGCAACGGTTGGAATTTTGAGTAGCAAAATCCTCAGGGCTATCATGTTCCTCACTGTGTGGGTAATCCGCACTGGCGAATTCCTAAATCCTTAGTCAGAACAAATTCCTCAGAGACCAGAAGAACTTCATCTCTGTCACTGAAGAATATGACTGGACTGTATGAGATTTCCAATGGCTTCACTCGAAGGGATTGGTAGGTGTAGGATTTTGAGTTGAGCATCACATGGAAAATTTTCCTTAGTATTTCCTCGACCCCCTTTAACAATACGGTGTTTCCTATGACTCATGAAAGAGAAAATGAAACTACGAAAACAAAAGTCTTCACGCTTCATGTTCCTGGAATGAATACCAAGTCTTCATGGTCACACCAATTTCTTCACTTTCAAAGTCTTCAGAAAGTCTTCAGAAATCCAAGGTCTTCAGTTGAAGAACTTCATTTTTAGGGGTCGACTTTCTCTGTAAATATCAAACTCCTCATAGACTTATAGACCTGTGTACACTCACAAACGCATTAGTCCTTAACCTATAAGTCTTCAATACACCAAAATCACTAAGGGGCACTAGATGCACTTACAATCTCCCCCTTTTTGGTGACTGATGACAATATAGGTTAAGTTTTCAACAGGGATAAAGATATGTAGTGTAAATATTGATATTGAGGAATTTGATTGCAAGATATAGTAGAACTACCCCTGAATATGTGCATGGTGAGGTATTTGCTTTTGAAGCATTGCACACTTGAAGAGTAGAATCATGGAGATCTCCCCCTATATCTTGTAATTCATACACGCATTTGACATATCGTAATGAAGAATTTGAAATGCATGATGAAATATGGTGACTGATGTAATTCAGCATGCGTGCGTTAGCATATATGAGGAATAAGCATGCAGAAACACATATCAAAAGTATCAGAGCACCATCGGGTTTAAGTTTACAACTCGATCCAATAAAGTCTTAGAAGAACGAGAGTTGTACGCCCATTGAAGACTAACTCAAAATTCTCCCCCTTTGTCATCAAATGACCAAAAGGATCAAATATGAGGACTAACTCCCCTGAAGAATATCAAGTTGATGAAGGAGCGCCAGCGTTGTTGGGATCGTTTGTCGTGGAAGGGCCTGCCGCAATGTTGTCCAAGTCTTCATTCTCGTCGGTATCGCGTGATGAAGCATAGGAGTTGGCCACCAAAGAAGGAACCTTGACCTTCTTGAATTTCTTCGGTGGAGGTGCAGACCGGTCAAAATCTTCCTTGAGACCCATTTTCTTGAGATCTTCTTCACCATACAGATGTGACAGAATGGCCCAGGTGCGACCGAAAACTTCATGGAAGTAGTAATGGTTTTTCTTCACTGCATTGTGTGTAGCAATCATGTTGTGAAGAAATGAACCAAACTGACGCTTAACCCATTTATGATTTTGATCCACCTTCTGGTGAAGGCTAAGCAGAAGCTCACGATCAGTCATCACACGAGGAGCAGTGGCTTGAGGAGTAGACTTCGGTGCATTGGCAGAGTCATGTGTGGCAGAGTCATCATTGGTGGAATAAGATGCAACTTTGCGAAACTGTCCATCCAATGGACGAATGCCTTCATCTATAACAGCTGGTGCCTTGCCCTTTTCATCAACTAACGAATAGGTCTGCTTGAGGACTTCAATCGGGGGCAAGTAGCTGAGGTGATTCTGAAAATCAGCTTTGTAGTTGAGTGAAGACCTTGTCTTGAGGAATCTCATAATCCAAGGTGCATAAGGCTTCAGCTCAAACGGAGAAAGTGCAACATTTGCCAGAGTCCTCATGAAGAAATCATGATAATTGATAGGAATGCCATGGACGATATTGAATACCAGATTCTTCATGATGCCAACAATTTCCTCATCAGATGAGTCGTGGCCTTTGATGGGACTCATTGTCCTCGTTAGAATGCGATAGATAGTTCTGGGCACATAAAGTAATTCCTTCATGAGGAATTTGGTTCGTGGGGCCTGACCTGGCTTCAAAGGTTTCATTAGAATTTGCATGTAGTGATTTGTAAGCTCAGGTTCACTGTAAATGCAACGAGCTTCTTTAAGGGGAGGACTGAGTGGTAAGGCACGAAGCAATTCAGTAGCTGGTGATGTGTAGTGAGTGTTCTCAGACATCCATTCCAGCACCCATGAATTCACATCTTCAGAATATCCTGCGATGTGAAGCGTTGCATAAAATTGAAGAATTAGTTCTTCATTCCAATCGCAGATGTCAGAACAGAAGCTTAATAGTCCAGCATCATGAAGAACACTGAGGACTGGCATGAAGCAAGGCAGAGATTCCATATCCACGTGAGGAATGTGCTCATGGTAGAAGATTTTGTTTTTGTTGAACAACACTGAGGAATAGAAATTGGCTTGGTTGTCTGTCCCGAAATGCCTCTTCCTAATGCGAGCAGAGTTATAAGGGTTGTAGTCTTCGAAGAATACGTGCTCGCCGAAGAAATCATCAGCCTTGAACTTTTGCTTCCTGGAGAATGGATCCTTTGGCTTGGGTAGAGGAGTGTCAGTGAGTTGCATCACGATCTCAGGAATCTCAATCACAGGTTCTTCAGGCTGAGGAATTTCTGGTTCCTCTTCAGTGGCAGTTTGCGTCTTCAGATGTTCAGCAGCAGTTTCTTCAGCACTAGTGGCTGGAATTTCTTCACGTATAGATGAAGTGAGGTGAGTTTCTTCAGAGCCCATTTGAACAGTTTGTGCAGGGGACTTAGGTATTTCCTGCAACAGTGTGAATATAGGAGAGTTTGGATGCTGACTTTCCCAGAATTCATCACTCATCACTTGTGTGGAGCAGCCAACGTCCACATCTTCATCTTCCATTTCGTCAACGCCAACCTCTTCGGCAGTGAATTGAGGCAGACGCGAGGAAATGACAAGTGTTGAAGGGATCTCATCCACTTCAATTTCTTCATCCAACTGCTCTAACGAAGCAGCAAAAGGAGTTTCTACATCAGATCCGCTGGGAATCACATATTCTTCATCGAAAGGAACAAGGTCCTTTGATGGCATAGTAGAGAGATGAACAGCATCGATGGGATTTTCAAACGAGCTGGTCAAAGGCTTCATTTTCTTCGGAGCTGAAGAATCTGAAGGAGCTGATGCTTTCCTTTTCTTCACTGCTGCACGCTCTGCAGCCTTGGTTTTCTTCACATTGATGCAGATGGAAGGATCGGAGTTGGTGTAGATGCAGGAGGAGCAGAGGAATCTGGTTGATTTTCTTCAGGCACAACTGATGCAGTTGCCCTGACTTCTTCATTTTCTTCAGGCGCACCACTAGTGGATACCCTGGCAATTTCTTCAGCGGCTGGAATGCATTCATCAGCCCTGGAACTTACATTTTCTTCAGCAGCCTGATTTTCATCAACGGTGCTGGCATGTTCTTTAGTTGGCTGAGCAGATGCTTCAGCCTGAGGAACTTCCTGTTGCGTTGGGGCTGCAACATTTGAGGTGAAGTTATCCGCAAGTTTCACAAAGCGCACCTTGGCTCCAAGCCAATCACCGCGGTATGCGTCAAATTCATCTTGATCTCAGTTTGAACAGCGACAAGTTCTTAAGTTGTCATAGAGACAATGTTTTTCTTCAGATAGCGCTCCTTCTTGTACTGTGCTTTCTTGATCTGCCTGGCCTTCTCAAATTTCCATTTTTCTTCTTGAATGAAGTGGGTCAGCATGTGACATTGGCCAGGAGTCTGCTTGAAGTCAGGCATGGGAGTGTTGGGGTCCTTGTGCCAAACATCAATGTATTCGAGGATCAACTTGGGATCCAAAAGCAGTGGCACATTTGTTCCCTTGGCTCTAGCGGCCCTGACTTGCCTATCTCTGATGATTTCAGCAAGTTCATCATCATCAGCTTCGTCTTCATCAGATGGCTCTTGGAAGGCGACCTGCTTCTTCTGAGGACTAGGGCGAGGACCTCGTCTAGCAGTGGCGTTTGTCTTCAGTAGAGAGGGTCCCGTTGAAGAATTTGGTGCAGCTGAGGAACTAGCTGAAGCTCCTGATGCACTTGAGACGCATGTGGTCCTTTGACACATGGCGAGATGCACAAGTGCAGAGGACTTTATCGGAACAGCTGAGGACTTGTAAGCAGCTGAGGATTTGGGAGGAACAGGAGCAACATGAGAAATTGGCCTTGATGGCTTTGAAGATTCTGGCCATGAGGGCATTGCTGAGGAACTTGGCCTTGAAACCACTAAAGGTGAAGCACTTGGCTTGTGCGCAGGCTTCTTTGACATGACCTTCTTAGGCTTGACAGAGGCCTTAGTGGCAGCAACAGTAGCAGAGTCTTCAATGAATTTCTTCACAGATTCTTTGGCTTGTTTAGCCAACTTGGCTTGGCGCTTGGCCCATTCATCCAGATAATCCTCACCACGCTTGAGGCTGGTGGGATCAGCTATTTGGCCAGGTGCCAATGGAGGTCTTGGGCATGGAGGATTGAGTGCAAATTTCTTCATGTACTTGGGAGTAACATACCTGTACTCCCTCCACTCTCTTGCCCATCTCCTTTCTATCCTCTGTATGCGCACCTTGCGCTGATTTTTGTCCTCTTTTCCAAACTTGGCCTTATCAGGAGTGCAGTAATCTTTGTATATGTCATCAGGGATTTCAAATGCTATGTTGACCTCAGCCCTCTTTCTTCCTTTCTGTGGCTTCTTACCGTCAGCCATTTTCTTCAGTTGAGGAATTTGAACAATTGAATTTTCTGAAGAAGTATGCAACTTTTCTTCGAGGAACGCTGCAAATGAGTTAAGTTGATGAGAACCTAGAGATTCAGCAGCTGACATGAGTACGTGTGAACAGAGTATAGTTGCGAGGAATTTGCAGAGGTCATATGCGTTCTCAGAAGGTTTTGTAAAAAGAACAAGTTTGAGGAATTTGACCAGATGAGTCTTGAAGAATTTCACTAAGCGTTCTTTGTCTTAGGTTCCAGAGATGTGTAGATCAAAAATCCACACATTTGAGGAATCTTTAAGAAAAACATAGCTTAGATAAACGAATCAAGAACAGATGATATGTGAGGTGTTTTAGTGTGTGAGGATTTGTAGAAAAACACTTTCGAAGATTTTGTAGAAAACATTCGAATCAAAGAGGGCAGTAAAAGTAACTTTTAATTACCCTGGATGAAGAACACGACGAACTGAGAGATGGAGAAGTGAAGTTTGTCTGTGTAGATCTTCCACGCCCTAACTCGGCGGAGGAAGACGACTATGGCGGCGGCGGAGTGAAGATTTCCGCGGCCGGTGGGAGTACGACGGCGATGTGGTCAAGGCAGTGAAGCTCTTCCTCACTGGCGACGATGAAGTAGCGGCGGCGCTAGGGTTTGAGAAGCTCGAGCTGGAGAGAGGTCGAGCGGAGTAAAAGAACTGAGGAAGGGGAGAGGGGTATTTATAGCCATGGTGAAAACCGTTCGCCCGAAGAATTTGGACGAACGTGCCCCTGACCCTTCTCATTCGCATGACATGTGTCACCCACGTACTGAGAAGTGGAGATCGTGTTAGATCGTGGGTGAGTGGATAAGTATGTCATGGGATGCGGAACGAATTTGAGCGGCAAAGCCGAAAATTGGATAAGATAAGTTAAAAATTCCATTCGCAATTTCTTCAGCTGACAAGGACATAGTGAAGATTTTAAACGAGTTTCAAATAGAACGCACATGAAGAATTTGTGAACAGATTGGGTTGAGTATAGCATAGAGGGGGAAGGGTCCGATCACATTCACTTAGCAGAAAAAAAACCACTTGAAGATATAGCTATAAGTGAATGCTATAGAGGACATAAACTCATATATATATATATATATATATATATATATAGCCAATGAAGAAGAACAACGGAAATAGTGAAGACAATGCAAAGTTGAAGATTTGAACAACTGAGGAATTTCAACTTTTGGTGGTGGCGTGACCCACCGTATAAGAATGATGATTTCACACACCGCGTACAATTATCATAGGGTTCTGAGAATCAAATTCTTCGTTAATTTATTCACACTTAGAGTGTTATTCTTCATTGATTGAAGAAAAACATTTCTTCATGTGTTGCACATATAAGTCATCAATTTTGCATAAGTGTTAGGATGAATGTCCTTCTCAGAGAACATTCAAAGATTCTAGGATATTTAGCTCACACCGCAACTTGCTAAATCTCTTCTCATCCAAGGGCTTTGTGAAGATATCGGCTAGCTGTTCTTCAGTCTTCACATGTTCAATAGAAATGTCGCCCTTCAACACATGATCATGAAGAAAATGATGACGAATCTGAATGTGCTTAGTCTTCGAGTGCTGAACTGGGTTGTGAGCAATATTGATGGCACTCTCATAGTCACAGAAGAGAGGCACATTCTTCATGTTGACGCCGTAGTCCTTGAGAGTTTGCTTCATCCATAGCAATTGAGCACAACAAGAACCAGCGGCAATATACTCAGCTTCAGCAGTAGATAGTGATACGCAGTTCTGTTTCTTCGAGGAATAACAGACCAAAGATCGTCCGAGGAAATGACATGTACCAGATGTTGACTTGCGGTCCACACGATCACCAACATAGTCAGAGTCAGAATATCCAATGAGATGAAAAGCCGAGCCCTTGGGGTACCATAATCCAAGTGTTGGTGTGTGAGCTAGATATCGAAGAATATGCTTCATAGCCTTATGGTGTGATTCCTTTGGTGTAGCTTGAAATCAGGTACACATGCAAACACTAAGCGTTATATCTGGCCTAGATGCACATAAGTACAATAAAGAACCAATCATGGAGCGATATACCTTATGATCGAAGTCAATACCATTTTCATCAGTGCACAGATGGCCATTTGTGGGCATAGGAATTTTGACGCCTTTGCAATCTTGCATGCCGAATTTCCTCAGTACATCCTTGGGGTATTTCTCCTGAGATATGAATATGCCATTGCATTGTTGACGAATTTGAAGACCTAAGAAGAATTTTAATTCTCCCATCATAGACATTTGATATTCTTCACACTACTAGAAATATACATTTTACCTAGAGCCATTGTCTTTACCTAGAGCTCATTAGCCTACTCAAGGGATAGAAAAGCAATGAACAGTGCCCTCTAGGGAAAGGTGAATATCTATCCAAAAAAATTGTAACTTAAGCTTTCCCTAGGGTGGTGCCACGTACAAACATCAAAACCCAAAAAACACAAAGAGATGCGCCGGTGTGGTCATGTAGATTGGCTCCCGCACTACGCTCGTGCCATTATTTTCCTCCCGCGAAGGTTGGGCCCATTGCACAGTGAGAAGAGGAAAGGAAGAAAGGGCGTGTAGTGGAAAAAAATCTATGTGTCTCCTCCAAGCACGCCCCTGTCCCAAACGGTGCCGCCGCCAGAGCAAAATTCCCCTCTCTCAAACCCTCCCATCCCGATCTGCTGCGCCTCGCCCTGGATCGCCCGCTCCGCCGCTCCCCGGCCCGCCCAGCTCCGCCGCTCCCCTGCTTGCCTCGCTGGATCACCCGCTCCGCCGCTCCCCGGCCCGCCCAGCCCCACCGCTCCCCTGCTCGCCCCGCTCCGCCGCTCCCCTGCCCGCCCCGCTCCGCCGCTCCCCGCCCCGCCCAGCTCCGCCACTCCCCTGCTCCCGCCTAGCTCCGCCGCTCCCCTCCTCGCCTCACTCCGCCGCTCCCCTGCCCGCCTCACTCTGCCACTCCCTTTCTGTGTACTGCATCGTGACCTAGTCACACCATGGTCGCGATGGGCACGGTGGCCCTGGCCACGCCGGCTGGGTGACGGCTTGGTGCCGCTCGCGGTGACTCCATCTGCGACGCCCTCAACTCATGCTAACTGCGCCACCCTTGACCGTGGTGGCGGTGCCGTCCTCGCTGATTGGACGACGACCGGATCTGCCTGCTGTTGTAAGCCGCTGCTCTAGTCAAAAAGGTTCTCTCTCCATCTCTCTCACTCTCTGGTTTAGATAGTTTTTCGATTGCTAGTTTAGATAGTTGTAACTGTATATGAGTAGCAAAATTCTGAAATTATGATTTGGTTTTAGCATCGAAAGCAAGCAGTATGTTATCCACTATTCAGTACATCTTGACGTTGTTTAGTAGCATCGTCAGCACTTGGGGTTGTCAGTTTCAATATCTTGAGTATAAAAGGTGTATGGAAGGTCAAAGGAATAAAAGAAATTTATAGCTAAAAAGGAAATAGAAGAACTGATTGATATGAAGATGCATGAACACATGAATGAGCCATTCAACTATGTAAATTGATGTCAGAATGTAGACAAGATATTTCAACACAGTGAGTAGGAAATATTTCATATAGTCTATCTGTTGAGTTTGTTCACGGCTACTGCAAGTGCATGAATGACAGAAATAGTAGCTTCAGTGATCCATCTTGAATGATGCCATCCTTGAATTTAGGTAAAAGTGGCAGCGCTACTGCATTTTACAATTGCTGTAGTTATGTACATGAAATTTTCTTTGTGTGTTTACCATTGATGTATAGTTATCCACATGATTATTATATAGTTATCCATGTTGAGCATCGTATGATTTTCTTGTCCACTTTCCATGAGACATTCGTATAATATCAATAGAAGTAGGTATTTCATATAGTCTATCTATTGAGTTTGTTTTCTCTGGCCAAAGCTAGTAGCCTCTGTTTTATGTTATGAATAAATGGAAGTCCTCCAACATCGTTCATTGGTTTTCTACATTTTTTCAGAAACTAACTAGTGTCGGTGTTGTTTGCTTGAAGAAAATGTTCCTGTTCGTGGTGTCGAAACAACAGTTGTCAAAGCAACAGAGAACAAAGACATTGCTCAACTGGAATCAAGTAGGTATTATGATCTGTTCTTTCCATGAATAAATGTCGATTAATGCATTGTTCATCTGTATGATATAGGAACTGGGGTTATTTTTTTTGGCTGATGAGTGGTTTTCTATTTTAGTGTGTATGATGTATTTTGTGTGGGGATGCGGCTGGTGATTGTAGCAATTCATTTTTATTTCAGATTTAAGTAGAAAACCAGACCATGTCTTTGGATGCTCAGTACTCCGAGCACAAGTACCCCAACGCTATGCACAAACTAGCACTCCGAGCACAAGTACTCTTAGTTTGTTTGAAGACAAGGGATGGAAAATTGGTAGAGGGGAGCCTAGGATCTTATCACATGAAGAATACAAGACAGCCATGATTTTTATCTTAATAAACATGCCTGAAATGGATGATATTGTGAAGTAAGTTATCTGAATTAGCATTTCTGTTACAACCATCTACAATAAATTAAATTTGGTACTGATGGTTTAAACAGAAAAATGTAGACAATTTGAACTTGACCAATGGAGGCGTCCTCGACAACCAATTACAAAAGAACTTGATAAACTTAGGCGTGATGGTGCGGGTTCAGGAAAACCGAACTTGTTGGATTGGTTCAAAACTTTGGTAAAGCACTATACATACTAGAAAATAAAGCACCCTATAGTTTTCAATCCCTAATAACTCTATGTACATATATTGTCTTCTTGCAGTGCATAAAGGATGCATCTATTAATAAAGAATTACGCGATCTTTCGTGAGGTTGTAGCATGAGAGTAAAGTCCTATGACATGTATGAAGTTAATGGGTTCAGATTTCGATCATAGCAATATGAAAACCATAGAGAAGGGGACCTTTCTTCTAGAAATACCGGTGTTCTTGCTCTTGGAATAGATGATGCAACCAATGAGGAGCTTGAATACTACGGTGTTATTAAGGACATCATAGAACTTAAATTTGATGGTGATGAGGACTTCAGTCTTGTGATGTTTGATTGTCACTGGTTTCATCCAACTAAAGGAGTGAGGCATTTGAATAGATTTGGCTTAGTTCAAGTAGCACCTGCGTCAACCAACCTAGCTAATGAGCGTTCTGCTATTGCCGGCCAAGTGTGCTTAGTCTATTATATTCCATATGCTTGCACTTCACTTGCAAGTCTTATTGATTGGCAAGTTGCTTACAAGGTACCACCTCTAGGCAATCTGGAAAATGCCACACATGATGACTACACAACAGCAACACCCACTAATGCAGATGTGTTCCAGGAGAATAATTTAGAGGCCAGTGATTTCATTGTACAAGTAGGATCACAACTTGACAACTTAACAGTACGTGGTTCAGATGAGGTGGTTGATCCAACCGAATTGTCTCATATTAGCAACCGACATAATTTGGGTGGTGAAAGGATTCAAGAACAAGTTATTGAGGATGAAGACTATGATGAAGTGGTCATTGAGGAAATTGAAGAAGATGATGATGATTTCTAGCCCATTTTCTATTTATTATTGTTGTTTGTAATTTGGGTGGTTGAATACTTGGCAACAAACACTTATGTATATGCTATTGTTATGTTTTATCTTGATTGTCTAGTTGATTATAAACTGTTCTTTGTTATCTTTATCTTATTTTTTTCAAGAATCACACGTTACAGGATGACAATTGGAAGAAAAGCATCTTGACTTGCTGTAGCCATCAAACCAGCGCCTATTGCTCGGAATACTACTGCTGCTGATGGCACTTACGATGGGTATGTAACAGGAGTTTCAGATCTTCCTCCTGCTATTCCAAATAATGAAGACCGTCCAATCATTCGACCCTTTGGCAAGACGTATGTCTTATTAATTAGTATAAGTAGTTTATTGCTCAGCAATATGTTTTCCTTTTCTAATACTTGTTTTTTTGCATTTACTACCTTCTTTGTAGGCATTGGAAGGACATTCCCGTTGTTCGAAAGGGAAGGCGACCAACAAGTGTATTAACATGCCTTTTGAAAAGTAACCATCCAGGTATTCTGGATTATGATGGTGTGAAGGTGATTGCAACGGAGTGGGAGCATTATCTTGCGGTGAAGGACACAAATGGTCATTCTGTTGCAAAAAAAATTGAAGATGCTTTTTGGGTATAAATTATTTAAATTGCTTTTTTGGTTGACCAAGGTAATTTGCTCTCCTTTTTATTAAACCATTTGTCAATTCTCATTGTAGCTAAGGTAAAAGTATGAAGATGCATACTCAGAGAAGGCAAAACAACATGCTCGAAGGTGTTGCAAGTCACTTTTGCCAAGTATATTTTACTATGCAAGAATCCAAGCCATAATTGATCATTTTCGGAAAACTGAGAACACTAGCATGAATGACAAACTTGCTGGGCAATACTATTTGGATAGAGCTCAGTAATTGGCACAAAGGCAAGGTTGGTTAGGAAAAGAAGCTTGGATTGTTGTAGTTGATGAGTGGTGCAGTGAAGAGTGGATTGCAAAATCCAAGAAATACCGTGCCAATCGTTTCAGCTCAAAGTTCAAGACTCACAAAGGTGGTTCCAACTCCATGACTACTATAAGTCAAAAAATGGTTATCAACTAAACTTAATAGTTTTCTTTATCATCACTTGCCATATGCACAATTATAAATATCTTACAAGTCATGAATCTTGTGCAATGTAGTCCGAGGAAACCGGCGAAGAAGTTAACCAGATTCAGGCTTGGGTGCATACACACAGTGGACAAGAGCACACCTTTAATTCTCAACACACCAGAAGCAACTAAATGTTTGGTATGTGTTTGTTCCCATTCCTAGACAAAAAAACATAGATAACTATTACTATGTGGATGGCATGTGCTGGGAGAGATTTATGTTAATTTTCAAACATGTAATACTCATTCACTATACAATTGCAATGATTCTTCCTACTTGCATCTAAGTCTGGTTCTAGCTAGAACATCCAAAATTATTTTGTAACTCAGTCAATGTTCGTAGTTTTTCAGCAATACCTGAACATTTGTCTACCTTTGTTTTCTTTTTGAGTAGGCGCTGTACACAGAAAAGGCTAAAGAGTTAAATGGACAGGACTATGATATTCTGAAAAATGATGTTAGTTCTAAAGCACTGTATGATTGCTCTAATGGGAAGCCACATGGTACATGATCTCTCTTTAATGGCATTGTCAATAACATCGAGGTCATTTCTGAGGTGAGAGCTACTGGTACATCTTCAGCAGCCTTGAAGCGTCGTCGAGCTGAAGAAATTGAAGATTTGCGTAGAAAGGAGTCTGAGAAGACTAAAAAAGCAGAGGCTTATGCCAACAATCTCTTGTCATGGGGTGTTGGCATGTACGAGCACTGCAATGGGATACATAAGTTTCTTCAGGTGCTGGTTATACACTTGATGTTTATCAATTAATTTGCTAGCATTTGAAAGTAACCACTATTTGAATTTTCTTGTTTTACAGACTTTGGCAACTAACCAAGGTGTGCCTATTGGAGAAATACCACCGCCGCCGGTTCCACCTCCTTCTCGTTCACTTTCTCCACCTGAATCTCCACAACGATCTACTATCCAAGTATGTAATCAATCATCTCAAGCAAAACACATAATACATTTAAAGCATGATAAGGATTGCTTCTAAAACCTGGCTCTTCTTTTGCAGATTCTAGAAAATATCGAAGAACCGCCAGCTTTGTGTGCCCAACAAGAAACAAATCCCATATCTTTTCATGTATGTATTTCTCCAACTGATCTCAAATGATACAACTAGTGATGGTCTGTTCACTGTGATGTTCACATACTTGTGACAATATGCATGCTTCTGTGATGTATGATGGTAGCCTGTGTGGTGCTGGATCATTTGGGATTAATGTTGATTAATGGGGATGTGTGAGGATGTTGGAGGGATCATAATATATTTTCTTATGTCCAGTTGTCCAATTTACAGTTGTTATGCTGCCAAAATTTATATCAGCCTTTGCATGTCTTGGTTCTCAATACTGTAAATAGGAAATTTTGTTTAGAACTTTGGCGACTTGATGTAATTCACTAATTTGCATTGCAACAGACTTGAGTGTAGTTCATACTTTATTTGGAAATTAAGATCATGACTTCTTTTGCGATTATGTGTAGAGTAAAAGTAATATCTCACAACCTACGTATATTCTGGGTTACTAGAGGTGTGAGAAGTACTTAACATTACCCTTTTTATTTCCTGGAAAAGTTTCAAAATGCTCCTGTTCTTTGTGCACATACCGTAGAATATTTTCACACTATTCAAATTACTGCATTAGAAATGAGTGACTATGGCACCTTGATCCTTAACTTATAATTCCTATTTAATTTCCTGTAGTAAGTTCTTATTGTCATTTTCCTACCTTTAAAGATTTGTGAATCTTAATTTTCAGGAACATGGTGTTGCCTCAAGTGTTCCTGTTGTAGACGATGAAGGGATGTTTGGGGGCTTTTTCAGTCAGTCTAGAGATGGTGCACTCAGCCTATCACTATTGAGTAGCCAGTTGGTTCCTTGATGTTCTTGGATGTATAGTGTGTGGAGTGCATTTTGGTGCATGTATAGTTAACATGCTGGTACATGTTCTGTGATGTAGGAAACTTTAGTTGACCTACATCAGTCTGTACGTGCTAATTGAGATGCTTAATCAATTAGATCTAGCAAACTCTAGCTAGCAAGCCTATTTTTTGTCAAACTGTGATGGCTGACGATGGCTGGTGGATGTCTTGGCATCTACTGTATGCATGCGACAAGTGATATCTAGATGTATATATTAATTATTTGACGTTATTTTCATTTCATAATTATTGACCCATTTTGAATTACGTTAATTATTGTTGTTATGAATTCAAATTCAAATTACACGTTTGGATTATGCCACATATGGGGCTGGTGTTTCCCTACAGTATGTACCTCTAGGGGAAGTATGGTGGTGTCATGCAAAAGGGCCCCACAATCTTTCCCTAGAGCTTGGATGTAGGTAAAGAACCTACCCACGTGGGATGCAACATCCATATGTAAATCTTTCCCTAGGGCTTGTGCCCCTAGGTAAAGAAATTTTCCCTACAGCTTGTTGGGTGCACCCTAGGGAAAGAGCTCTTTCCCGACTATACTATACCTAGGGTTCTTTACCTAGGGCAAGCCCAAGGTAAAGTCTTTCCCTATGGTTTTTCCTATTTCACCTAGGGGATATGGCTCTAGGTAAAATGTAGATTTCTAGTAGTGTCACTCATCATGTAGGCAAATTCATCACTATAACGTTGGTCAGTATAGCCAAAGATAATATTATCAACATATACTTGGCACACAAACAATTCACCATCATAAGATTTAGTGAAAAAAAGTAGGGTCGAGTGAACCGAGTTTGAAGCCTTTCTTCATAAAGAATTCCTTCAAGGTATCATACCACGCCCATGGGGCCTACTTGAGGCCATAGAGGGCCTTGTTGAGTCTGAAGACTTTGTCAGGATTCTTTGGGTCTTCAAAACCTGGGGGTTGAGCAACATATACTTCTTCCTCAAGCTTACCATTGAGGAATGCACTTTTCACATCCATTTGATATAAAGTGATATCATGATGGTTAGCATAAGCAAGTAATATGCGAATAGCCTCAAGTCTAGCAACGGGTGCAAAAGTGTCATCGAAATCAATTCCTTCAACCTGTGTGTAGCCTTGAGCTACGAGCCGTGCCTTATTCCTCACCACAAGGCCATTTTCATCTTGCTTGTTGCGGTAGATCCACTTTGTGCCAATGATATTGTGCTTGTGAGGATCTGGACGTTTGACCAGTTCCCAGACATTGTTGAGCTGGAACTGATGTAGTTCTTCTTGCATGGCCTGAATCCACTCAGGCTCCAGAAATGCTTCATCTACATTAGTGGGCTCTATGATAGAGACAAAAGCATAGTGCCCACAAAAGTTACATAAATGTGAAGCTTTTGAGCGTGTGAGAGGACCTAGCACTTTGATGTCATTGATGATCTTTTCAACTTGCACTTCTTTTGCAATGCAAGGATGAGCTGGTTGTCGTTGAGGAATTTGATCAGCATTCTCTTCAGCACCATTTTCTTCAGTATTTTCTTCAGGTGCATTAGCTCGGCGTTCTTCATGTTCTGGAATGAATTCTTCGGCAGATTCTTCAGTAGGAATGACATCCTCAGTAGCCTTGAACTTGATAGTTTCCTCAGATGCTGGTTCATCTATCACAGTAGGTAGGTGCTCTCTTTAGGAGCCATTAGTTTCATCGAACCGCACATCTACAGTTTCAACAACCTTGTGAAGAACGTTGTTGAAGACTCTGTAGGTGTGCGAGTCCTTTCCGTAACCAGGATAAAACCTTCATGTGCTTTCGGTGCAAATTTTGAGTTGTGATGAGGATCTCTAATCCAACATTTAGCACCGAAGACTTTGAAATAACTTACATTGGGTTTCTTATCAGTGAGGAGTTCATAGGCAGTCTTCTTGAAGAATTTGTGAAGATATACTCTGTTGATGATGCGGCACGCAGTATCAATTGCCTCAATCCAGAAACGACGAGGTGTTTTGTATTCATCAAGCATAGTGCGAGCCATCTCAGCAAGATTCCTGTTCTTGCGCTCCACGACGCCGTTCTGCTGAGGAGTATAAGGAGCAGATAACTCATGAGTAATACCAAGTTCATCAAGGTAGTCATCAAGACCAGAATTCTTGAACTCAGTTCCATTGTCACATCTGATGTGCTTGATCTTCACACCAAAGTTGGTTGAAGCCCTCGAGGAAAATCGTTTGAAGACTTCATGCACTTCATGTTTGTAAGTAACAATGTGTACCCATGTGTATCGAGAGTAATCATCAACAATAACAAAGCCATATTGAGATGCATCATTTGAAACAGCAGAATAATGATTAGGACCGAAGAGATCCATGTGAAGCAATTCAAATGGACGAGTGGTGGTCATGATAGTCTTTGTTGGATGCTTAGCCTTTGTCATCTTCCCAGCTTCACAGGCTCCACATAGGTGATCCTTGAGGAATTTGACATTCTCGATGCCGATGACATGCTTCTTCTTCGCAAGCGTGTGCAGATTCCTCATGCCTGCATGAACAAGTCATCGATGTCAGAGCCAGCCTTCTGAAGCTTTTGCATGTAGACACATGGCTGGTTGTGGTCCTGTAGAGAAATCAACAATATACAGATCTCCTCTCCCAAAGCCTTCGAAGACTTTGGAATTGTCAGTTTCCATAACCACAACACAACGGTACTTGCCAAAGACAACAACCGTATCAAGATCGCAAAGAATTGAGACACACATGAGGTTGTATCCAAAGGACTCGACAAGCATGACTTTGTCCATGTGTCGATCCTTTGTGATCGCAACCTTACCTAGAACCAATACCCGACTTTTGCCTTTGTCGGCAAAGATGATATGCTTCAGATGCGACGGAGATAATGGAGCATCCATCAATAGATTCTTGTCACCAGTCATGTGATTTGTACATCCACTATCGAGGACCCACTCAATGGCTTTGGGTTGATCATCCTGCAGATGAATTAGTGCAACTTACGAACTCATATACTTCATCAGTGAAGAATATGACATCAATTCATCAGATCAATTTCATCAAGCAAAAGAACAGATAAAGCATTATGAGGACGTGAGAAATGAAAGTTCATTTCTTCATGATTAGCATGCGTCCTTTCAGGCATACTAAGGTCTCCAGCAAATTCTTCAGACGATTACGTACGTCTGGAGACCTGACCCTCCAGAAGAGATTAGTTCTTTTTCTACACCATCCACATCTGAAGGGGTGGCAAAGAGTTCATCACTCTGCGAGCTCCATACGAGAAAGGTGGCATAGAAGCCAGTCCATTTTGTTTCACATAAGAGGAGTTAGGATAATCATATGAATAAGCAGAGAAATTCTTCGAGGACTTATGAACATGATGATTAGAAGAATAATGCTCATATTCATAGCCCTTAGCTCTTCCCCGTGAAACAGAGTTGTTAGCACGATGATACTCATGTGAGGACTTTGATCCTTTTGAGGAATTTGGTCCATATGAAGAATTTGATCTGGGGTTCCTATTCTTCATAGGTGGTGTCCTGAGACATTCACCTGAAGACTTTCAAGGCACCTTTTGGGAACCCAGATTTTCTTCATAAAGGGACCATTCCTGCAGTTAGTGCCAACATATCTAGCAAATACTTCACTATTCTGACTTTTGAACAGTTTATAGTTGGAGTCAAATGACTCATCGTCAGAACGAGGAGATTCACATGCAAATCTGGATAAGTTAGATGGATCAACTGGAGGTCCCTTTGCAGCAACCAATATAGTTTTGGGGTACTGCTCAGGCTTCCAATATGCACCATCAGCATTAGTTTCCTCTCAAAGGCAATACCCTCTTTCCTAGGGTTCCTGTTGAGGATCTTCTTTTTAAGCACATCACAAATAGTCTGATGCCCTTTGAGGCTTTTCTACATGCTTGTCATGTACAATTCCTTCAGCCCTGCATCGTCGGTGATACTAGCAGTGTCCTCAGATGAGGAATTAGTGATAGCAGAGGCATGTGAAGAATTCGAAACATTAGCAGCAGTTGAACATTCAGGTGAAGAATTAGCAGATTCATGTTCAATGCATTTCAAACAAGGAGGAACAAATTCTTCCTGAGAAGCGCTGATTTGTTGAGCAAGTAATGAATCGTGCTCCTTCTGAAGATCTTCATAACTCACTCTTAGCTTCTCAAGATCTTGCTTTCTTTGAAGAAATTCATAAGAAAGCTTCTCATGATCAGATAAGAGAGTGTTATGATGACCTTGAAGGTTGTCAAACCTGGTCTGAAGTCTCTGAAGATTTTCAGTCAAGGCTTTAGTGCGATCCATTTCTTCACCCAACATATCATCACTTTTGTCTACCATGTTTTGAACCTTTTCAAAAGCCCTTTGTTGTTTTACAGCAATCTTAGCAAGTTTAGAATAGTTGGCTTGAGGTTTTCATCAGATTCATTCTCACTTGATTCAGAGGATGTGTATTTGAGTACCTTGGCACCCTTTGCCATGAAGCAATAGGTGGGAGCATAGTCATCATTGCCTTCATTAGCCTTGTTGGTGAGGTCATTTTCTTCAGAGTTGAAGATAGACTTGCTGACGAATGCAGTAGCGAGGGCCAGGCTTACCACACCGGATTCGGATTCCTCAGATCCCTCCTCTTCCTCATTTTCTTCAAATTTAGCCTCAGAGTCCATTTCCTTGCCAATGAATGCCTGTGCCTTTTGGAGCTTCTCTTCTTGTGAGATGAAGACTTTGAGGATTTTGATGATGAAGATTTTATAGATTTCTTCTTTTTCTTTGCATCATCAGAACTGTAATCCTTGTATTTCTTCTTCTTTGATTCCTTTTCCCACTAAGGACAATCTTGAATGTAATGTCCATGTTTCTTGCATTTGTGACAGAGCCTCCTCTTGTAGTCACTGGATGAGGAATCATTGCTCCTTGAGGGTCTTCCAAAGTGACCACATCTTGAGAACTTTTGGAACTTCTTCACGAGCAGTGCTAGCTCATGGCTTAGTTCTTCAAGATCACCAAGGCTGCTACCAGAGTCTTCATCTTCGGACTCAGATACTGCCTTGGCCTTCAGTGCACGTGATCTGCCATAGCTCCAACCATAGAGATCTCTTTTTTCAACAAGTTGGAACTCATGAGTATTTAGCCTCTCGAGAATATCAGCGGGATCAAGTGACTTGTAATCAGCACATTCTTGTATCATCAATGCCAGAGTACCAAATGAGGAATCAAGCGATCTCAGCAATTTCTTCACCACCTCATGGTCGGTGATGTCAGTGGCACCAAGTGCTTGAAGCTCATTTGAGATGTCAGTGAGGTGATCGAAGGTTTGTTGAACATTTTCATTTTCAAGTCTTTTGAAGTGGTTGAAGAGATTGCGAAGAACATCAACTCGAGAGTCACGCTGTGTTGAGACTCCTTCATTCACTTTGGACAGTCTATCCCAGATAAGCTTAACAGTTTCCAAAGCACTCACTCTTCCATACCGTCCTTTGCTCAGATGGCCACATATGATATTCTTCGCTTGAGAACCGAGTTGCTTGAATCTCTTCACATCAGCAGCATTCAGAGATGGTGTGACTGAGGGAACACCATTTTCCACAATATACCAGAGATCGTTATCAATTGCTTCAAGATGCATTCACATCTTATTCTTCCAGTAGGGGTAGTCCGTCTGTTCGAAGGTAGGACACCCAGCAGACACCTTGATCATACCTGCGGTTGACATAACTAAAACTCCAGGCGGTTAAACCAAAATCACACAAAACAAGGGAGTACCTTGCTCTGATACCAATTGAAAGTGCGTTATATCGACTAGAGGGGGGTGAAAAGGCGATTTTTATGAATTCTTCACTGAGGAATTTTTAGGTGAGGAAATTCCTTAGCGAAGAACTGCTAGCAGCGGAATAAGTACTCAAAATTAAACATAACAGAACACAAGCATAGTCATCATGATGAAATGAAGATAGGCACAGAGTACAGAAAGCGTAAGCACAGGATAGCACAGGATGAAGACAAACAGACTGAAGAAATTGAACTGAGGAAATTGAGAAGATCTTCAATCAAAGTCTTCAAGCACAGATATGAACAAGCACACAACACAGTTGTGAGGAAATGAAAGAGTTGAGGAAATAGAACCAGTAAGCTTGGTGAAGACAATGATTTGGTAGACCAGTTCCAACTGTTGTCTCAGTTGTACATCTGGTTAGGGCGGCTAGGTATTTAAACCTGAGGACACACAGTCCCGGACACCTAGTCCCGAACACGCAGCTCAGGACACTCAGCCCTCACCATATTCCCCTTTAGCTAAGGTCACACAGACCTCGCCCAATCACTCGTGGTAAGTCTTCGGGTGACTTCCGAACCTTCACAAACTTGGTCAGTCGGCGATCCACAATTCCTCTTGGATGCTCTAGACCATGACGCCTAACCATCTGGAAGAAGCACAGACTTCAAAGGTAACAAGCGTCGGATCCACGCAAGATCAATCTCTTCAGTGATGCTCAATCACTTGGGGTTTGTAGGTGTTTGCGTTTGGGTTTTCCTCACTTGATGATTTTCGCTCAAAGTCCCCGGAGGATGGGTTGCTCTCAAATGACAAGTCTTAGTTTCTCTCGAAGCAGCCAACCAGCTAGTGGTTGTAGGGGGCGACTATTTATAGCCTAGGGAGCAGCCCGACATGATAAGACATAAATGCCCTTCAATGATATGACCGTTAGGTGGATAGATATTTTGGGGCAGCTGGCTCATAGCACAGCAACGGTCGGAATTTTGAGTAGCAAAATCATCAGGGCTATCATGTTCCTCACTGTGTAGGTAATCCGCACTGGCGAATTCCTAACTCCTCAGTCAGAACAAATTCCTTAGAGACCAGAAGAACTTCATCTCTGTGACTGAAGAATATGACTGGACTGTATGAGATTTCCAATGGCTTCACTCGAAGGGATTGGTAGGTGTAGGATTTTGAGTTGAGCATCGCATGGAAATTTTTCCTTAGTATTTCCTCAACCCCCTTTAATAGTACGGTGTTTCCTATGACTCAAGAAAGAGAAAATGAAACTACGAAAACAAAAGTCTTCACGCTTCATGTTCCTCGAATGAATACTAAGTCTTCAAGGTCACACCAATTTCTTCACTTTCAAATTCTTCAGAAAGTCTTCAGAAATCCAAGGTCTTCAGTCGAAGAACTTCATTTTTAGGGGTCGACTTTCTCTGTAAATATCAAACTCCTCATAGACTTATAGACCTGTGTACACTCACAAACGCATTAGTCCCTTAACCTATAAGTCTTCAATACACCAAAATCACTAAGGGGCACTAGATGCACTTACAGAAACATAACATAGTTCTGCTGGGGGCTCAGCACAACACACCCCTCAAATAAAACTAAGCACACCTGAAATTAAACTAAGAAACTAATCCGGTAGACACTGCATTACAACCACCATGAGCAACGACACTGCCACCTTACGTAGACTCCTCATCCACGTCCTCGACTTCGTCCTTGTCCCTTTTCCTCTTGGCCGATATTTCTTTGCTTGAACCGCACACTTGGCTCTTGCTCTTCATCCAACTCTTGTAAATATTGAAACAAAGGTAGCCATCCATTGCAGCATAGTGGATGTGGTCTATATCTAGTACATTCCACTCCCATGCATGATGAAACTTGAACGACGGTTTCTTTAGTGTACCGTACGAAGGATGAACCATGGCTCCTGCCAGGGTCAGCATTGAAGGCTGATCACGGGAGGGCACCAACCCTTTCTTCTGGAGGTCGAAGGGGTCGCCTACAACGAGGCCTATCTGACCCAGGATTTCCTTGTCGTTCCTAAAGTCTACAGTAACGAATTTGACTCGGCCGTCCTTGAGGAAATTCTTAAAATCCTGGCACTCAACGTCGGCATGGCATATGTGGTAGACCAAGCATAAAAGTCATGCATGCAAACCTGGATCACGGCGGGCTTCTTCTTCTCTGGCTCCTTTAGATTCTTCTCGCTTCCCAGGACTATGGTGTACTCAACATCTAGCCCAGCGACCCACTCATCATTTGAGTTTTCGAACATGTGTTTGAAGCGAGCAAGGCATTCTTTGACCTTTGCGGAAGAACGGGTGTAGATGACGTAGAACTCATCGCTGGTGATGGTTCTAACCTTGTACTCACTGCCGATCATGGAGATTTGGGACGCCATGGATTTGGAGGAGGGTTAGGATTAGTGGAACTGTCGTAATGTGAAAGGACAGGACGACAAGGAGCAGTTTATCGATTGTAAAACTATCGAGTGGGGGGGGCATGCGAATGGCAGGGTAGTGGCTTGCCTGGTGGATAAATGGATTCATGCACAGTACTATGGGGGCCCAATTAGATGTCATGTGTACTCGACGCCGAATTAAATGGCTTTCGATGTCATGTCAAGCGTCGGGAAAATTACAGGTGATATGAAGCTTTCCATTCTCCCATGATATGGGCTTTCGAGAGCCCTTGGATCTGAGATCGAACGGTTGCATGGCGTGATTCTAGACCTATGGGTGAATATCCTATCCTGGAGGGTTATTCTGCAAATTTTCAGGAACTTAGCATGCAACCGTTCGATCTCAGATCCAAGGGCTGCCAGCAGCCCGTATCATGGTCGCGCCTACCACGACTGTCGCCTCGCTCGCGCAGTCGTGCCCTTGGAGATTTAACACGGTGCGTTAGGCTATCTGATGTTGGCATGTCATACATAGTCATCACTTAGTCACTCATACAGCAAGGCTAGCTATAAGGTTGGCTATAAGAGTATTTTTTGTTTACTTCTCTCTATCTCTTTCTTCATAGTATTTATTGCATTTGCCAATGAGGGAGCTCTTCCAATGAAATGGTGCTTAGATGATGTGCTATGGGCATTAAATGGCTTAGCAACTCAAGTCCCCAATGCATAGGTGTTTAGTTTTTTGTTGCTAAGTTTGCTTCATCTAGGTACACGCGCTTATCACCGTTTCTTCCTGGGGTCACCAAACTAGTCTCTCTCTTCTTTATTAACTTTCCACATCAGACTTTATGCCTATGTGGCAGGCTTAGCACCTGTAGGATCAAGTACAATAGTGGGCTATAAGCCCTCTTTACATGGCATTTTTGCATATCTGGGGGAAAGAGGCAAGGAAAAAGTGGAGGAGTGGTCTCTCAAGCAAGAGCCAGTCTCTACGTGGTGGAGCATCGGGAGAGGCACCTGTATGGAGGTGCTCAGGAATCGGGAGACTCAAGCCGGTCGTAGCGCCGCAATTAAAATGATAATGGCAAGTCAAATCACCTGGCCCCGCCTGTCCAGCAGTAACTCACTGTCAAATCACACAGCCCTACGCTTACAGCAGCCTACTCCCTCATCTTCTCGCGTCTCTGTCGAACCTACTAGGCGGAACTACCCTGCCTACCACGCGGGAAAAGCCCCGCCCTCGACTTTTATATAGTACAGTATACTAATTTTGTATCCATGGATTGCGCCACGGAGCAAAGCCTCAAGAAAACAGCGGTACACATGTACGGAGTATACAGCACGCCCGTCGCGTTTGCAGCGCACCCCAGACGGCCGGGCGGTCTAGCACGCCGCTCTCCGAATGGAACGCACGTCATATTGCGTTTGCACACACATGTGGGACCGCAATTGAGAACCGGCCATAGGAACACTCCCCGGCCCCGCAAGTCAGGTGAGTTAATAGAAGTACATACGTTGGTACCTAGACGATCCCTGCAAGACACGGAAGATCAGTTCGTCCATGCATGTGACCAGACTCAAGCAGACACGCCTGGATTGGCTATGGTCTACATATCGTGCATGCTATGTTGTATAGGGTTGTAGTTTTGTTGAGAAATCTAAAAAATGGTTTCTTGTCATCTCGCAAAATTAGGTGTCATGTTCTTCGAATCACTGTGAGGGTTAAACAGCGACAACTGAGTTGGGCTAGTCATTGGGGGCACAAGCACGAAGACTACTCGGCTGCCATCTAGGTCAAGCCGGCTATGTTAATTAGGACATCTATCGACGGATCCCTTTTCTATGAGTTTATCTTTAATTTGAGCTTTGATCCTCGTCTAGTTTGTCCGTTGGGATTCATCTTGTCTCCTTTGGGCAGTGAGGTTATGATTTCTTGTCATGTGGCATTTTTTCGTGTTATATGTTATAATCCGGTGCTTCAGATCAAAATGACAACAACTGCGCCTCCGGGGCACGTGCATGAAGACTTCTCGACAGTCATTGCCGAGGTCAAGCCGGCTCCGGCTGGTACACAAAAGAAAACTAGTACTCCACTATATAGGCAGGAGCCTCCGCGCTTGCTTGCTGGTGTTGCTCTCTTCACACTGTCTCATCCTCTCCAGATCTAAACACGACAGCGGTGGCCACTCTCTCTCTCTCTCTCTCTCTCTCTACTCACCGCTGGTCATAGATCCAGCCGGATCCTGTCCGCCGGGGAAGGTGAGAAGGTGCAATGTTCACGCGGTCGTCCTCGGCAATGGCTCTTACCCACTGCCGGCGTGTCCCGATTAGCGTGCCTTGCCATTCTCTCCCAAGAATCAAGGGAGGGCCTCCCACCCCTTCTTCCTCGCTGCCGTAGTGTGGGCAGATCCGGCCTCCCGCCGCCCACCTAGCGACATCCCGGCGACCCTCGGGTATAACTTCCTTCAAAACCGGCCTTGCTCTACTTCTCGAGCTCCTAACGTCGCTGCATTTGTATATTTTACTATTTCTCAGCCCCCCTCATGTAGATAGGATCGATCGGCTATTCAAAAACCACCTTTTTTACGGTTAAGAGGTAAAACTAGTTCATGCAGTCGAATCTATTAGTACTTGGTTCAAACAAGGAAGAAAGGGGGTGGGGGTGGGGGAGGATTTGTTACCTAAATCTAGGACTTGATCAAAAGAGGAAATGATGGGGGCGAAAAGTAGCAGAGACTAGCTATCCAACTGGTCTCTAGGTCTAATAGGGAAATAAAGGGAATGCAATACAAACTCAATATAAACCCGATCTATTGGTTGAAAAAGGAAAGAAAGTGGGGACTGGGGGACAAGTCAACAGAGTAAGTCCAGCACTAGATTTGCTAGCCTCACACAGTATAAAGTGGCTATATACCGAACAAAAATGGGATCAACCCAGATATCCTCTTCTGATGTTTGTTGCCCCGAGCCGCTCTTTTGTAATGCCACTGGTAAAATGTAGCTGTCGCACTGTTAAAAGTAAGGACACGTTAAACCAATGTTGTTTTCAATGTAATGCCTCCAGTAATATGAATCAATGGCACTTTTTTCATGTCCTGCTAAATTTCCCGTTAAGATAAGTTGCTTCTTTTCGTTAGAGATGCAACTGTCCTGGTCCGCCTACTCTCCAGGAGCTTCACAACCAACCTTGATGTTGCTCAATTTTATTGCAACTAATGAAGAAGAAGCTCTGTGAATTTCGTTTTCTGATGGAAATGGAACCGGGGCTGGAGACCTTTTCTTAAAAAAAAGAAGAAGCTGCTAGCTCATGGGACATTGCTTCATTTTAGGTGAACTGCACCAAAAGGTCCCATGAATTGAATCATCCATGTTGGTGACTGGTGTCATCCCTTCTGCGATGGCGTTGACTGCAGATATGGTTCCCATCACGAGGTATGTTCGTTATTGGTCTGACCGTTGGCCAAAGATCCTACATGTTGATCCTCCTCTTGTGCTACTATTTTGGCACTACCATGATAAAGCAGTAATGTTATTATTTTCCACCTTAATCTAGTGGCACTATTAATTTGAGGCAATGTTTTGGCACCGCTAGTGCCACTGTTTTTATATATATCGAAAGAGGGGGTTCCCTCTGATTTCATTAAAGAAACCCAACCATAGAGAACCATTATCCGACAGCATCTCAGTGTAAACGGGCAGTTATGCAACTACTACTAGAATGGGCTGAGTACTAGTAGGAGACAAGTTCGCCACATAAGCTAGGCAGGTAGGGGGACACAGCACTAGCTCGACCAAGTTTGGATTACAACCCAAATGCTACGACGACAGAAACATCAGGGGGAAGTTAGGGACTGAAAGAGCCAGCTTCAGCATCCCAATCTTAGCACCCCCAGCCTTCATCCTTGCGAGGCACGGTACACCTCGTTTGCCACCTGCTCGACCCTAGTGTCACTGATAAAATGAAGTAATAATACAGTTAAAATAGAGTGAGTGTCCTCTCTATCATTTCATTTCCAATGTAGATAAAGAAAGTGCTTCTCTTTTTAATGTATGTTTCATCAACTAGTCCCATTGTTAATGTTTAAGCGTTTCAGCAAACTGGGGTGCTTAATTTTAGTTGATCTGCACAAAAATAGACATTTGAATGTCTCAAGGCCCCTCCTTGTACTACCGCTGTACACTGATGTTCATCACTGGCAGAAGGTGTAACCGGGACACTTGGGTCGATTTCCAGTATGATGTAATATTTTCTTTTGTTTATTAGTGTATGTTTCATCAACTAGTGCCACTATAATGTAATCACGCCTTTTCATTATCTGTGCAAACAGGGTTATTCAGGTGCATTTTGGTGGAACTGCACAAATGTACGGATGGAACCGGCATATATGCAGAGTGCGAGGTGCCAAGTAAAAATTACCGACACCAACCCTGCTCCATCTAAGCATTGGCATCCACCACCATGAGTGGGATGTGTGACGCTCACTGTGGACGGATCTTTCTCGGCAGCAAATCCTCTAACCAAATACTAGTAGCTTAGACTTAAAAAAATACTAGTACCTTATATTGGTAGTTTTCTAGGGGTGTACTCTTTTCTAAAAGAAGCACCAATCTATTTTTCTTTATTTGTACACAGTGTCACAAATTTGACCCAAAGGTCCAGAGCTATTTTAGGGTGATTGGCGTAGTGCTCGGAGACTGATTGTAAGCATGATTTTTATTAGTTGTCACACTGATTGTAAGCATGAAGCAGATGGAAGATTAGGTTAGTGCGAAGCTTACCTTAAACCCTACCGACGCCGTTGAAATGTGGCGAGCGTCGAGGGAACCATGGAGAACGGTGGGGAGGCGACGTCGCGCCATCCGGCCTCCTCTTGCGGTGGGAGAACGAATACTCCTGTGGCTCCGGCTGGTTCTGCACCCTCACGAACGGCACACCGTACTCGATCGATTCGTTATCCTATGGGTGCTCGACCTTCGACCTGTACGCCCACCACCTCCGTCTGACTTTCGCCTCGGGCGAATCTGTTTGCTCCATCGCCCAGAGGAAATACTCGATGAACTCTAAGGACTACGGCATGACTGCCACATAGGAGTACATCGCCGCTCTCAGCGCCGTCGTCTCGCTCTTTCGCATACATTACCACATGGCCCTCACCGTCCTCGAAATCTCCCACTCATTGTCAAACCAAGTAAGGATCTCCTTCAACCTAGCTAACTTTGCCTGGTCGCTGCCGGCGATCTGCCTGATTTGCTACTGCATCCCCTCCATAGATGTCCTTCTGAGTAGTCCGGTGATAGCTTTGGAAGATGGGAGGAGAGACAGTGGTCTTGCAATAGAGAAGAGGGAGATGCGAGACGGTGGTTTTGGAATGGAGATGATGGAGAGGAGAGGGGTGGTTTTGAAATGGAGAAGAGGGAGAGGCTGGACGGTGGTTTTGGAATGGAGATGATGGAGAGGAGAGGTTCCCCTGCCTTTCGGACGCTGACATGTGATTATCAGAGAAGAAACTGCAAGCTTCAATTTCAGATAAGAAACTCCAAGTTCAGTTTCAGATAAGAAACTGCAACTTTCAGAGGCAGAGCATTTATATTAACACGGCATTTGCAAACAGTGTTAACATCATGCTGGAAGTTTTATTCATGGTCGAAACTGGAACTACCAGCCAGTTAAGATCATGCTGATCAACATTCATGCACAGCACATCTTCATATGATGCACAGTCAAAAAGATATGCTATTTTCAAGATGCCCACACAATGTCGAGTTTGTGAAAAACAGAGAAAACGAGGGGCAAAGTTTTGGCAAGTGTTGGACGTGGTGTCCGTAGATGACAATTGGGACCCACATGTCAATAAAGGCAGAGGCAAAAAAATTGGAGATATTTTCTTTGCACAGGTGGAATCGAACCCGAGCGGAACAGCTGTCGGGTAGTGTCACTCGTCCACTAGGCTAGTTTAGTTGTTTCGTTACTAATAAGGCACTTCCTCAGGTGGTCGGATCTTCTCCTACGCCTCTGTGCGCTCGCCGTGACGCCATTGTCTGCCGTTGTGAACATGCTGAACAAACGAGAGGAATCTGGAGAGGACTATACGTGGAGAGGCGGACAGTCGGGACCTACCAAGTCTATGGTCGTACGCAAGCAAGTGCCTCATCGAACAAATACTTCCACCTAATGTTATACTGACGTTGGGGCTCACGGGTTTGTCAACATAGATACATTTTTTTAGGTGCTTCAGCGTAGTTACTATAGGAGATAAATTCACAACGAAGCCGGGGAGCTGGCAGGTATCATTTATCATCACTTGGGTAGCAAGTATCAGCTGGGTTTTGGGCTGCCCCGTCTAGGCTTTCTTTTTTAACATGCGTAGCCCACGACCTCGGATGGGAGGTCCATAGGCCTGTTTGTATTTTCTTGAGGGCCGTCATGTATCGACTGACCTATGGACCTCCCATTCGAGGTTTTATTTTTCCTGAAACATCGGCAGCCCAATTTATGTAGTTTTTTTTTAAGAAAACGCATAAGTCTGTTCTATTTTTCTATATAAGAATAGGAACGCCCGGTCCAACTTATGTTTCCCTTCTAACTATATTATATATATTTGAATTATTTTATATGTTATTATATATTATTGTTATTGTCATCATATACTTAACAGATACTTACATATGTAAGAAAACAATATCCCACATCTTATTAATTTATAAAAATAATTTCTTAACAATAAAATCCTGGATTTTTTTTGGCAACGAAAATCCTCGTGATTGTGTACAAAAGCTTGGTAAGATTTAAGGACCAATGTAATAATAGATCACTTATTATATATATATATATAACAAAATGCTCAGCCCCTATTTATTTTTTGATAACATTGTTGTGCCCACCCCAACACTATAATTAGAATAAGCCCAGCGAAATCATGTATTTCGAGAAAGTGCAAATGGCCTGTAATTTTTTAGGAAAAACATAAATGGGCCGCATGGACACTACATTATTTGTTCACCCAGCCCAGCTAATGGACTATAATTCAAAAAAGAGATCAAATGGACTGTAAATTCTACCGCGCAAAAAAAAGACTGTAAATTCTGAAAAAATGGGTTGAATACGTGCCACATTTTTGGAGGCTGAAATGTGGGTCAATAGGTCGAAGCCAATGCAAGTCGTTGTCAACTTAGTCAAAAAATGATTCTGACATCGTTAGCCGTTGGATTTACATCCAACGGTCGGCATCCATCTTCAGTCTCCCGTCTTCTTCCTCCAGCGCCGCCGGGACCACCTGCTCCCGCCTCCTGCTACTAGCAGCTCTACTTAGCACGCTTCACTGTGAAGCGCTACTCCACCGTTGGCCAGGCCATCCCTCCAACCCTCCACACCTCCTGTTCTTCTCCACCGATTGCCGAACCACACCGCACCAGAACCAGTTAACCCTCGTACACCTCTCTGTCTGTGACTCTACTCCCACGTCTTCCCATCTTCGGCTCGTTGTTGTCCGGGGCCTCGCCGTCGTCCACCACCTTGGATGCACTCGGCGCGCAGTGGTTAACGTGGTCAACGAGAAATACCATCGAAACTAGACTATGCATGGAGAGGTTGACAGATAGTTCCACGGCCGCACACAAGGAAATGCCTCCTTATTACGCGCAAAATAATGATTCCTCCACCTGATAGCTGGGACCCACCAGAAGGGCCTCTGTATTTCACGAAAAATGTTCCCACCGCTGACAGGTCGGACCACCAGCTATATCTTCGCAGGCAAGGAAGTGCCTCCTTATTAAGCACAAAAAATGAATACCCCCTGCTAGTTGCGACCCACAATAGTGGGAGGCTGACTTGTGGGCCAACGAAGTTGACGGGGACGGAGGGCTTTGTCCACTTAGTCAATATGAACGATTCTAGCTCAAGTGACCGTATGATGTCCATCCAACGGCCATAGTGCTTGTGCAACCTCTGGTCTTCTTGCTCCAGCCTCCCAAAGTAGCATCGGTCGTGCCTCGTGCTCCTGCCTCCCGTGGCCGGCTGCGATGCCGCGGAGGCCTCACGGCCCCCTACTACTCCTACCGCTGGCCAGTCCATCCCTCTACTCACCCGCACCCCTGTTATTCTATGGCGACGGCAGCCTCACACCGCAACGAACCAGCGAACCCTCATACTCCTCCACGCGTGGGCATCCACTGCTGCGTCTTCCCCGGCTCCGCATCGTCCCCTTCCTAGGCCTCGCTGTTATCCACCGCCCTGGTGCTCTCGGTGTGGCGTGGTCAACGTCGTCCAAGGAACGGCTTCCATCGGACATGGACTATACATGGAGAGGCTGACAGCTGGGTCCACGGCCGCAGCAAGGAAGTGCCTCCTTATTACGCGCAAAATAATTATTCCTCCACCTAACAGTGGGGACCCACCGGACGGGCCACCGTATTTTGCGAAAAAAACATTTCCCCCTGAGTACTGGGACCCACCAGCTACATCTTCGCACGCAAGGAAGTGCCTGACAGTCGGGACCCACCTGGTCGAAGCGTACGTAGCGTTGTCATTCTTGTCGCGAACGTGTACGTACATACTGGTCGATGTAGAAGCGCGCATGTAGCATGTACACGTACGTACAGCGGCCAGTGTGGAAGAAAGAAAATATGGCCACGTACGTACATACGGGCAGGGTCTCGAATGCCTACTCGCGCATACGCACAGCCAGGACTCGTGTACATGGCTGGGTCGGAACGGAGAAACTGCGTCATCGTCGTGTTCATGGGGAGCCAACCGGCTGGGTCAGAATGGAACGCGTCATCGTGTTCATCGGGGGGGGCTTGGACGGAACTGCCGATGGAAACGAGGCATGGCGTACCGCAGAACGGAGGAGACGGCCTTGTGTTCAACCGGCCACAGTCGAAACGGGATCCTGTTCATCGGGAGGGGTCTGGCGTACCGCAAAACGGAGGAAACGGACCTCCTACGGTCGAAACAGGGGTCATGTTGATCGGGAGGGGCGTGGCATACCGCAAAACGGAGGAAACAGACTTGTGTTGGAGCGCTACGGTCGAAACGGGGGTCCTGTTCATCGGAGGGGTGTGGCGTACCGCAAAACGGGACTCCACGGGATACTGTTTATCTCCACCGTCGACCCCCTCCAGCCTCCACGGGCTACTGTTCATCCACCATCGACCTCCTCCAGCCTCCACCTGCGATTGTTCATCCACGGGCTCCTGTTCATCCAGCCTCCACCTCGCGCTACTCCAATGGCTACTGTTCAACCAGCCGTCTCCACAGGCTCCTGTTCAACCACCCCTCCACGGGCTACTGTTCATCCATCCCTCCACCGTCTACTGTTCATCCAGCCCTCTAGGGGGTGGTCCTATTCATCCTGCCCTCCACGGGGTCCTGTTCATCCAGCCCCAACCGGTTCGATCGATCGGGGTCTTGTTCATCCAGAGGCAACACCACGGGGTCCTGTTCAGCCACCCCCACCGGGAACTGTTCATCCAACCCCCCTAGAAACGCTCACTGTTCTTCCAGAGGCAGCATCGATCGGCTTCGGTTAGCAACAGTAGCGAAGGAATCGCTCGATCGGGTTCAGTTAACAGCCATCAATCGATCGCTCGGGTTCAGTAACGCGTAGCCTGCAGTGCAATCGCTCGAGTTCAGTTAGAGCCCAACGCCTCGCTCCCACGCGTGTGCGTGTACGAGAGAAACGCGCATCGCTCGGCCTGACCACCCACCGTAACCAGGAACACCCCGATATTTTCCTCGCCCTCACTTCTACCACGGTTTTTTCCGTCATGGACGGCCCAAAGAATGTCATGCAGCTGCGTCTCCGGCCTGCCCAGGACGAAAAGCCCATTTTCTGTCATGATTTTTTGTCATAGAAGTAGGACCCCATCACATCTATGATGATACCGGGTTTTGTCACAATTATCGTCATAGAAGTGTCATAAGTATGACAGAAAAAATTCGTTCGGCCCAAAATGTCATGGATGTGTCTTTTTTTTGTAGTGTACCCACTTAGTATGTAATCAGCAGCAACTAAAATATGTTTATACCCATTAGAGGAAGGAAACAATCCCATATAATCAAAGCCCCAAACATCAAATGGTTCAATAACAAGTGAATAGTTCATCGGCATTTCTTGCTGTCTACTAATATTACCAATTCTTTACATTCATCACAAGACAAGACAAACTTACGTGCATCTTTGAAAAGAGTAGTCCAATGAAAATCGGATTGCAATACCTTATGTGCAGTTCTATCTCCAGCGTGGTGTCCTCCATAAGCCTCGGAGTGACACTTGTGTAGGATCTATTCCTGTTCATGCTCAGGTACACAACGTCTAATAACACTATCTACTCCTTCTTTATAAAGGTGTGGGTCGTCCCAGAAGTAATGTCTCAAATCATAGAAAAACTTTTTCTTTTGCTGGTATGTGAAACTAGGTGGTATAAATTTAGCAACAATGTAATTAGCATAAACAGCATACCATGGAGCAGTACGAGAAGCATTTATGATAGCTAATTGTTCATCATGAAAACTATCATCAATAGGGAGTGGGTCATCAAGAACATTTTCTAACCTAGACAAGTTGTCTGCAACGGGGTTCTCAGCTCCCTTCCTATCAATAATATGCAAATCAAATTCTTGTAGCAAGAGAACCCATCTAATAAGTATAGGTTTAGCATATTTCTTTTCCATAAGGTATTTAATAGCAGCATGATCAGTGTGAATAGTTACTTTAGAATCAACAATATAAGGTCTGAACTTATCACAAGCAAGTACAACTGCTAAAAATTCTTTTTCAGTAGTAGCATAATTTCTCTGGGCACGGCTAGAGTTTTACTAGCATATTGGATAACATTTAATTTCTTATCGACTCTTTGCCCTAGAAAAGCACCTACAGCATAATCACTAGCATCACACATAATTTCAAAGTGTAAATTCCAATCAGGTGGCTGAACAATAGGTGCAGAAATCAAGGCTTTCTCAAGTATTCCAAATGCTTCTACACAATCATCATCAAAGACAAAAGGAACATCTTTTTGTAAGAGATTAGTCAAAGGCCTGGAAATTTTTTAGAACTCTTTAATGAACCTCCTATAAAAATCGGCATGACCAAGGAAACTTCTTATACCTTTAATGTCCTTAGGACACGACATCTTTTCAATAGCATCAACTTTAGCTTTATCCACTTCAATACCTCTTTCATAAATTTTATGCCCCAACACAATACCTTCATCTATACCTATACTAATTCTAGACTCCCTAATAATTACTACATTAATTAGATTTTACGAGCCGTTAATCTAGTGGGACCAAATTATTACGGTGCAGATTAATTCGTGTATATATTTTGAACTTAATTGTGTGCTTAATTCGGCCAGGAAAAAAGAAATCTAAAGGCCCACGGTCCTATTTTTCACAAAACAGAAGCCATCTTTCCTTATCCCTATTCTCCAGACACCCACCGTCCTGCCCATCACCATGGATCGCGCCGCCGCCTTGCGTCCCAACCATTCTCATTGCTCCCTGCCCCATCCGCCGCCGCCGCCCACCGCATCCACACTCTGTCGCATCCCACTGCTGCCTCCACCGCCACCTTGAACCATCTCTCTCCTTGGTCCGCTCTCTTTGAGTAGCATGCGGCGACAGCTGCTTCCGGCTGCATGGTGGAGACGCGGCTGTTCGAGGGAACGCGAGTGAGGTGTAATGTGTATTGTTCATCGATCTGTTCCCATCTCCTATTCCTCTCTTATCAAACGTCGCGTCTGAAGTTGCTGCAACACATGGTGCTCTCCTTTCCTATGGCGATGCATATAAGTGACAACAATGGTGTCCTATTGTCCCCTCCACACGTCTGACCGCCGAGGCGTGGAAGTAGCCGCAGAAGATCGCACTCCGCGTAGCAAATTCTGGTGTGTTGCGTGGCTGCCCGACAAGGTAATTTTCTTCTCTAAAGTTCTCTCATGGAACTTGGGCGCGTTTGATGGAAGGTGTACATTTTTCTATGGAAATATTTGGAGATTGTACGTTTTTCTTCCAGTATGTGCTAACTCTCAGATTATCTGCATGTTTAGCAAACAATTCTTCCATCCAGGATTAAGAATCATATCTTATAGAGTGTATAATATTTTCTGTGTAGATTTGTAACATTTAAATATTGTTGGTTCTGCAAAAGAAATAGCTTGATGTATGGAATATTGAGTCACACATGTTTCTGTGTATGGTTTGTTTGTTGTATTTGGTAATGGATCTAAATAGGTGATCTTTTTAATACAAAACATACATATTTTTCTCTATTTGTAACCATGGAACCCATAATATCATTGTTTGTTTTAATAATATGTGTGATCCTTCCTTTGCAGTTACAGTGTTCAGATAACATAGTTGCCAATTACAAAAAATATGCTAAAGAATTTTTAGATACACTTTCAGAGTGCCCTCAGAGTGATTTTCTTGTTTATTAGTGGGTTCTGCATAATTATAAATCAGCTCTAAAATAAATTAGTAGATTTATGTTGCCCCATTATGCTTAGAAGAATATTCATGCATGCGTATAGATCTACTTGATCGAACAGTATTTATACAGTCTTCACAAGTATAGAACAAAAAAATGTGATGAAACTTACACGGTAGCATAACATTGTATGCAGATGAGAAGTTTGATTTTAAATTGTTTTTGCCACAACCAATTCCAATATGGCCAATTCAGTTGCTTCTGTCATCAAAAGATTGACATGAGTCTTAACTTCGATAGGTAAGGAATTGATTTCCCTCTTGATAGGTTTCTATCTCTTTGAATTTATATTTTCGTGGCCACCAAATTACATTATTATTTTCTACAAATTAAAGTTGAAATCTGTGGTTTATGTATGCTGGTAAAAAATAAAACAGTGTTCTTGATATTCCTCATCTCTTTTTTTAACACAATGTGCATGTTATATTCACTCATGTAAGCAATCTCATCAAGACTCCTCTCCTCTATCTTCAAACCACACTCTAAGTCCATGGTTTTCCTCGGCGCGTCAAACTATAGTTGGATCAGTGTTTCAAAAGACTTGGCACGGGCTTGATGGATACCACGGAGTGAGAGGGATCAGCAAGGTGAGGTTCCTAGGGCTATGAATTAGCAAGTACTTTGTATTTTCTTTATTATTGTATTTCCCGTTTGTCCTAAATTCTACTCCCATCGATCCGTATTAATTGTCGTTGACTTAGTACATCAACGACAATTAATATGGGTCACATGGAGTACTTGATTCATTTCTTGCTTTCCACTATTTGTAATATAAACCAAACTCTTCACGTGTTTATGTTGCTTGAATATTTTAGACCGAGTTAGAAGTAATACAACATGTCATTCATAGTACATCATCGCTTGACTCTGTAGATTACTAAAAGATTTTCTCTGACTGGCCACAACAGAGGCTCACTCGCCTATACACAACTCTTTCAGGTTGTTGAATCTGTCCTAATATAGTATAATCTTTTTGAATTATGTTTTGGCTGGAATTACTATATATGAGTATGATTTATCTTCGTCTCCTTGTTGATTCATTCTGCATGAGAATTGAGGAGGTCAAACACTGACAGAAATCAAAACGGTGACACACTTATCAGACAATGACATGGTACTTCTTTACAAACAGGGTACAAACTGTAAGAAAGCTCTTAGAATGTGTTAAACTTATTAGTCCATGATATCACACTTGACAAAGAGGTTGCTAAGCACAGCCATGGGTGGTACTACCCAGTCTCTATTTTTTTTCAGTAGTGAAGCTACCACTATTTTTTGTTTTCAGTGTGAAAACTCCAGACTTTCCCCAGCACGTATTTTCTTTGTTTTTTTGTTTGTCCTAAATACTACTTGATTTATGTTTCTTGCTTTCCACTATTTGTAATATGACTCCTCATGTGTTTATGTTGCCTGAATATTTCAGACCGAGTTAGAAGCAAAACCACATGTCGTTCAATGATCACAGCTAAAATGATAGCTTGGATGTTTAGACTACTTCAAGAATTTCTCTGACTGCCCACTGTTGTTTATAAACTACATAGGCTCACTATCCTATACACAACTCTTTCAGGTTGTTGAACCTCGCCTAATCTAATATATGTTTTGGCCAGAATTACATATAGGAGTATGATTATGTTCGCCTCTTTCTTACGCATTCCTTCTGCATGAGAATTGAGGAGGCCAAACATTGATATAGATCGGAACAATGACACACTTATCAGATGGTGACATGGTACTTCTTTACAAACAGGTTACAAACTGTAAGTTATTAGTCCATGATATCGTAATACCTAATAAAGAGGTTGCTGAGCTCAGTCTTAAAAATAGAAAGGGCTATTGGTGGTAGTGCCCGGTCTCTATTTTGTTTTCAATAGTGGAGCTACCACTACTTTTTTGTTTTCAGTGTGAAAACTTCAAATTTTCCCCACAATGCATTTTCCTTATTATCATATTTTTCTTTGTCCTAAATACTACTTGATTCATGTATCTTGCTTCCCACTATTTGGTAATATGAACCAAACTCCTCACATGTTTAAGTTGCTTGAATATTTCAGAACGAGTTAAAAAACACATGTCGTTCATAGTACTTATGGATGGTCACAACTAAAATGATAGCTTGGCTTTGTAGACTACTTCAAGAATTTCTCTGACTGCACACTGTTGTTTATAAACTACAGAGGCTCACTGGCCTGTACACAACTGTTTCAGGTTGTTGAACCTCGCCTAATCTAATAAAATCCTTTTGAATTATGTTTTGCCCAGAATCACTATATATGAGAATGATTTATCTTCGTCTCTTTCTTACACATTCCTTCTGCATGAGAATTGAGGAGGTCAAAGACTGATATAAATGAAACGGTGATACACTTATCACAGGTGACATGGTACTTCTTTACAAACAGGGTACAATCTACAAGAAAACTCTTAGAAATTCTTAAACTTATTATTCCATGAAATCATAATACCTGACAAAGAGGTTGCTGCCCAGTCTCTGTTTTGTTTGCAGTAGTTAAGCTACCACTATTTTTTGTTTTCAGAAACTCCAAATTTTCTACATTGTTCGCCAGATCCTGAAACTATCTTAACGAAGCTTTAGTATCTATTTTGTAAGCTCATGGAGATTTTCGTTGGGTACAATTTGCATCAAATATCTTATATATGTTGTGGACTATTATTACCTGTTGATAATGCTACTTCAGAAAACATGTGAACGCCATCCTAGGACAGAGAAAGATGCGCTATTGGCTAGGGATTACATGCTAGCTACCACCGACTGAAAATATGAGACATGGATTGACACAGAAACAAGGTTTCACAAATTCCGTACTCCCATATAATCTTGAAAAGGATGAGTCAGCCTTTCCTTCATGAGCTTATTTTCTTTATGATTCATGTACAGAGAAAGAAGAAACAAAAATAAACATCATAGCTCAGACGACGAGAATAGTGGTTTCTCTCAGCGCCGCATACTTAGTTGGTGCAGCATGCTCCTGGGACATACCAGGCTAAGTGATGTTCCAGAGTACACATGGAATGTGACTTGATGGAAGTCAACGGCTTGACAGCGGGGTGATTGGATTTTCTGTTCTGTTGCACAGTTCGTTTATATGCTCATTTCAAATCAGTTAGCAATGCATCCAATGTGGAAACAGAGTTGGAAAAACTTATGCTTTCTAAGTACATCTGATTTCCATGCTTTGGTGTTACTTCTTTTTGGCTTTAGTGGGTCCTGCAAGTGTGCATTGAGAAAAATATATTTCAATCTATGTGGCAAAAGGTTCCAACATATATAATTATTATGTGCTAACGCACAAAAGTCCTCAAGTATATCATCCATCATGCCTAACTTCTGTCTGTGGCGCGCCCATGCTGCTTCATGTTGTTAGTACATTGAACTCCTTCAGTGACTAGCTTAACTCCTGAAGCTATGGCCTACTCTGTTGCCAGTTTCGTATAGAGTATGATCCTTTTTCGCCCTTTTTATGAAGTTGGCTATATTATTTGGGAGGGAGAGAGGAAGAAAGGTTGATGAATGATGACCCACAATCCATTGGTGAACCCTAGCAAACTTGGAAATGATAATATTAGGCATTCTGGTGTAAGCTAGAAGTAAGAAAAAACAGCAGTATCGTCTACTCATTTGCCTACTTGAATACAAAACATGATTACTTCCTCAATTTTAACTAGGCATGATGATTCACGAGTTTATATATGGGGAAAATACGTTACCTCCTTGATGTATTGCTATAATTGATTTTTACGTAACATCTTTTAGATATAATCCTCACATTGTATATATACACGTACTTCAAAAGTACAAAATAAAAAAATTCCATAACACCTTAGTCAAGAGAAAGAACAAGAACTACTTAAACAATATATTATTAGGCAAGAGAGACCCAAGACCAAACAATACATTACGATAGTGTACAAAATGGAAGACCCATGTGCTACAGAATGGCATGTCCATATCAATTATGTGTAATACCAAATATAGATTATAACAACTCAGTTGTCATTGACAAAGCAATAACCTTAGATGAGTATTGCTTACAAAATGATTCTTCTATACAATATGATGAAAATAGTCCATGCTTGAAATAACCTATATCAAAAGAACTACACATTCCAATGTGACAGTTAGCAGTACCAAAGACTGACAACTCAATTGGCAGAGAAAAAGCAATAAACATTGGTGTGTAATGATTGAAAAACGAATCAGAAGAAAAAATAGATTGCAAAAAGAATTGGAAGACAACAGATAGGATTATAAGACACCGGGGATATAAGACAACAAAAACATATAGTTACAAAGCAAAAATATATAATCCAATCAAGTATCTATTGAACTAAATGTACCACAAAGAATCCACGAGCATAATTCCATACTTCAAAGGCATATATATAATATATATATATGAAGTTCTTCTACATTTTATACTGACCAGTGCATTCACAATTTAATAAATGTCACAAAAATCTAATCAATTCATTAAAAAAATTCTAGCACGTGCGAATGCATGGGCTGACGACTAGTTAACCATAAAGTGGCACTTCTCCCAATTCAAGACAAGATTAATTTCTTCACATCTCTGCAAAACTCGATCAAGGTTGCTTAAGAAATCATCAAAAGAGGTTCCATACACGGAGAAATCATCCATGAAAACCTCAACAATCTTTTCACAAAAGTTAGAGAATATAGCAGTCATGCATCTTTGAAAGGTAGCAGGTGCATTACATAAACCAAAAGGCATACATGTACAAGCAAAGGAACTGAAATGGCAAGTAAAAGTGGTCTTTTCCTAATCCTCTTTCGACACAGGTATTTGAGAGAAACCAAAATAACCGTCTAGAAAGCAAAAATGTGTATGCTTGGATAATCTTTCTAGCATTTGATCAATAAAAGGTAAAGGGTAACGATCCTTTCTAGTAGCTTTATTTAACTTGCGGAAATCAATTACCATTCTATAACCTGTAACAATTCTTTGTCGGATCAATTCGTCTTTAGCATTAGGAACAACAGTAATGCCTCCCTTCTTAGGGACATGTAACAGCCTGGATTTTGGCCCTTTTCTTCTACTTTTTGATTTATTGGTTTTTGCTCTGGTTTTCTTTTTGGAGTGGTTCTGTGGCCTTGTCACCTGGGAAATCGTCTTCCTTTCCTCTCCCAAGTGGCTCATCATCCTAAAAACTTTGCCAAGATCATGTCACTCCACTGCTTGACCAAACCCTAATTTTGTTTTCTCAGGAATATTCCTTTTTCTAGTAAAGGAATAATCCTATCTGCCCTAGGTTGTGAAGCAACTCATATTTTTCCCATCCAAAAATCCCCAATAATTCTTATAAATTGTTTGGGTCATATCTTCGTCAAATATGGCAAAATATTTCATTGGACATATTTTCCATCATGCTCAATAAATTCATTTCCTATTATGTCCTAAATGGCATATTGTGAAGCAAGTGCTATTTATGTTTGTCCATTTGCCCCCAAGCTTTTTGGGCATGATATATCATCTAAATAATTACCCTGTCCAAAAATTCAACTTTATTTGCCTAGCCAAACTTCCTCAGTGATTTTTCAAAGTTCCTGTCTGAGGGAAGCCTTTGTGAAGGAAGTGCTAGCTAGTTTTACCGAAATTAGTTGAAATTTTACATGCCTCTTCTTGTGCTCATATCATTTCTCTCCTCCAAATTTCAGCCCCACCCAATCATCTATGTGAGCACAACATCAAATCTTTGATTCTGTCAATATTTTCAGGTTGTGAAGCAAGTATATTTAATATTGCTTCATTTTATCTGAAAATTTACCAGAGCATTCTCCTACCCGAATAACTTCTCTCCACCACATTTGGCACCATTTCACTTAGCCAATACTCCTCTAGAATTTTTACACGTTTCTGGACAGTGAAGATAGTTGTGAAGGAAGTACCATTTTGGTAAATCCATTTGGTATGAAATTTTTACAGCACCTTTATCTGCCCAAATCACTAAGCCCTGCCAAGTTTTACCTCAAGTGGTTACTCCATGTGAGTGCATCATCCAAATCTTGCTTCTGGACACATAATGTGAGTTACAAAGCAACTATGTTAGTTTGTGCTCCATTATGCCTCAAAACCTCCAGGACCATAGTCATTCCTTAGTTAATCACCCCAGACAAACTCTTGGGCGCCAGTAAAATCCCTGTTGATCACCAGTGTTCACCCAATTTTACTGCAGTGAACTTCAGAGGGTGATTACCTTTTAACCACAACTCTTTTAACTGATCTACCACTGAGGGAGTCCTGGATTAGGGGGTCTCCGGACAGCTGGACTATCTCCATTGGCCGGACTGTTAGACTATGAAGATACAAGATTGAAGACTTTGTCTCGTGTCCGTATGGGACTCTACTTGGCGTGGAAGGCAAACTAGGCAATACGGATATGGATATCTCCTGCTTTGTAACCGACCTTGTGTAACCCTAACCCTCTCCAGTGTCTATATAAACCGAAGGGTTTTAGTCCGTAGGACAACAACCATAACATACAATCATACCATAGGCTAGCTTCTAGGGTTTAGCCTCTCCGATCTCGTGGTAGATCTACTCTTGTACTACCCATATCATCAATATCAATCAAGCAGGACATAGGGTTTTACCTCCATCAAGAGGGCCCGAACCTGGGTAAAACATCGTGTCCCCTGCCTCCTGTTACCATCCGGCCTAGACGCACAGTTCAGGACCCCCTACCCGAGATCCGCCGGTTTTGACACCGACATTGGTGCTTTCATTGAGAGTTCCTCTGTGTCGTCGTCGTTAGGCTTGATGGCTCCTACTATCATCGATAGCGATGCGGTCCAGGGTGAGACTTTTCTCCCCGGACAGATCTTTGTATTCGGCGGCTTTGCACTGTAGGCTAATTCGCTTGGCCATCTGGAGCAGATTGAAAGCTACGCCCCTAGCCATCATGTCAGATTTGGAAGTTTGAACTACACGGCCGACATCCGCGGAGACTTGATCTTCGACGGATTCGAGCCACAGCCGGGCGCGCCGTACTATCGCGATGGGTATGACCTAGCTCTGTCGCCGAACAGTACCCCAGAGGCTGCGCCCGCATCAGCTCCGACCCTTAGCTCGGAGCCAACTACGCCAGTCGAGGACGGGTGGTTAGACACCGCTGCAGTCTCAACGGCGATCAGGCTGAACACCAGCCTAACCCTCTGCGCAGCGCGTGACTCCAAGGTGCCGGACTCTTTTCCGGACTCCGAACCATCCGCGCCCCTGCCAATTGAATCCGATTGGGCGCCAATCATGGAATTCACCGCCACGGATATCTTTCAGCACTCTCCCTTCGGCGACATTCTGAATTCACTAAGGTCTCTCTCTTTGTCAGGAGAGCCCTGGCCGGATTATGGCCAACAGGATTGGGATGCGGACGACGAAGAAATTCGACGCCCACCCACCACCCACTTCGTAGCCACTGTCGATGATTTAACCGACATGCTCGACTTCGACTCCAAAGACATCGACGGTATGGACGACGATGTAGGAGACGAACATGAACCAGCACCTATAGGGCATTGGAAAGCCACCTCGTCATATGACATATACATGCTGGATAAACCCAAAGAAGGCAATGGCGACGGGATAGCGGAGGTTGACCCCTCCAAGAAGCAACCCAAACACCGACGTCAGCGGCACCGCTCTAAGTCCCGCCAAAGCAAAAGTGGTGATACCGGCACAGGAGATAATAACACTCCGGATAGTGCCGAAGAAAACAACAAACCCCTCCAGCAAGATTTAGAGCAGGAGGATGGAGGAGCCAGCTCTCCTGAGAGAGCGGCAGACGGAGAGGAGGAGGATGGCAATCACAGGCCCACCTCCGAAGACGAGGCAAGCCTCGGCGACGATGAATTCGCCGAACCAGAGGATCCCGTCGAACAAGAGCGCTTCAAGCGCCGGCTCATGGCCAGGGCAAATAGCCTGAAGAAAAAGCAGCAGCAGCTTCAAGCTGATCAAGATCTGCTAGCTGACAAATGGATTGAAGTCCTTGCGGCCGAGGAATATAAACTCGAGCGCCCCTCCAAGAGTTACCCAAGACGCGGGTTACTACCCCGACTGGAGGAAGAAGCGTATGATATGGCTGATCGGCCACTTTGTGGCCGCGATAGAGAGGCATTCCAGCCAAAAGCTCAGCCTCCACCCCCAACGCCATTCAAATAAAAAGGCATGGGGAGATACGCCAGACCTGCGAGACATATTGGAGGACAAGGCAAAGCATTCAAGATCGACCTACGGATCACGAGGGAACACCACTCTGCGAGACGACAAACGTCACGCCGGATACAGTAAAAGCAAATCCGGCCGGGCCGAACACAGCGGGCAAGACCCATTCGAGCTACGTCACGATATAGCCCAATACAGAGGCGCCGCACACCCCTTATGCTTCATAGACGAAGTAATGGAACATCAATTCCCAGAAGGTTTCAAACCTGTAAATATTGAATCATACGACGGCACAACAGATCCCGCAGTATGGATTGAGGACTTCCTCCTCCACATCCACATGGCCCGCGGCGATGACTTACACGCCATCAAATACCTCCCACTAAAGCTCAAAGGACCAGCGCGGCATTGGCTTAACAGCTTGCCAACGGACTCCATTAGCTGTTGGGAAGATCTGGAAGCCGCATTCCTCGACAACTTTCAGGGCACTTATGTGCGACCACCAAACGCCGATGATTTGAGCCACATAATTCAGCAGCCAGAAGAGTCGGCCAGGCAATTCTGGACTCGGTTCCTTACAAAGAAAAATCAAATCGTCCACTATCCGGATGCAGAGGCCTTAGTGGCTTTCAAGCACAACATCCGAGAAGAGTGGCTAGCCCGACACCTTGGTCAGGAAAAGCCGAAATCTATGGCAGCTCTCACAACGCTCATGACCCGCTTTTGTGCGAGAGAAGACAGCTGGCTGGCTCGCAGTAATAACATATCCAAGAACCATGGTACCTCAGATACCAAGGACGGCAATAGCAGGTCACGTCGCAACAAGCATAAGCACCGCATTAACAGCAAAAATACTGAGGATACGACAGTCAATGCCGGATTCAAAGGCTCTAAACCCGGCCAGCGGAAAAAGGCATTCAAACAAAGTACGCCGGGTCCGTCCAGCTTGGACCGTATACTCGATCGCTCGTGTCAAATACACGGCACCCCAGACAAGCCAGCCAATCACACCAACAGGGATTGTTGGGTGTTCAAGCAGGCCAGCAAGTTAATTGCCGAAAACAAGGACAAGGGGCCACATAGTGATGACGAGGAGGAGCCCCGGCGGCCGCACACTGGAGGACAGAAGAGGTTTCCCCCGCAAGTGCGGACGGTGAACATGATATACGCAACCCACATCCCCAAGAGGGAGCGGAAGCGCGCGCTCAGGGACGTATATGCGTTGAAGCCAGTCGCCCCAAAGTTCAACCCTTGGTCCTCCTGTCCGATCACCTTCGATCGCAGGGACCGCCCCACTAGTATCCGTCATGGCGGATTCGCCGCACTGGTCCTAGACCCAATCATCGACAGATTTCACCTCACTCGAGTCCTTATGGACGGCGGCAGCAGCCTGAACCTGCTTTATCAGGACACAATGTGCAAAATGGGTATAGACCCCTCAAGGATCAAACCCACAAAAACGACCTTTAAGGGCGTCATTCCAGGTGTAGAGGCCCATTGCACAGGCTCAATTACACTGGAAGTGGTCTTCGAATCCCTGGATAACTTCCGAAGCGAAGAGTTAATCTTAGATATAGTCCCGTTCCGCATTGGTTATCATGTGCTGCTCGGGCGAACCGCATTTGCTAGATTCAATGCGGTACCGCATTATGCATACCTCAAGCTCAAGATGCCAGGACCTCGCGGAGTTATTATAGTCAATGGAAACACAGAGCGCTCTCTCCGAACAGAGGAGCACACCACAGCTCTCGCAGCAGAAACGCAAAGCAGCCTCTCAAGGCAATCAACCAGTTCGGTGCTTCACAGCTCAGACACCTTCAAGCGCGCTTGGGGCAATCGGCAAATAGACCGCCTGGCGCGATCTGAGCTCGGGTAGCAATACGGCGGCCACCCCAATCCCAGCCCAGCGGCGAAACTCGTGCCGCGCATACATAATTACGCATTAAACATACCATGGGCACAGGTGGGGAGGGGGGCACAACTGCGGCACGCCCCAAGACGCGGCCTAAACCGCACTAGGGGCTTCCCGTTCGGTTATTTTTCTTTTTCTTTCAGGACCTTAATCTCTGGAAACACTGTCCGGCAGCACTATTGTCGAACACATGATGCAGCAACCAAGGAGGCAGACAGCTACGTTATACCACGGAATTCCCAGGTTGATTACAGTAACGAGTAAAATATTCAATTTAACAGCATTCCTCAGCTTGCCCTTGAAAGGGACATAGTCCTACTCTTTGCTTATCGCTCTATTTGTATCACTCTGCTTTAACGCAACTTTTTAATAAACAATGCATGACATTACGACTATTATTGCATTCTTGTTATATATATATATGTGTGTGTGTGTGTGTTCATTAATGACGCCTTGCAACCGTACACTATGGTACGGCCAATACACCAGGGGCTTACGTACCCCACAATGCGGTGTGAAAAGTCCGAACACTTTCACAAGTGCGGCACCCCGAACTTATAGCATTATATGCATCAGCTCCGAATCATGTCTTTGGTCAAATGTTGGGTTTGCCTGGCTCCTATGTTTTGGTACCTTACGTTCCGCTCTATCGGCTAAGGTAGCGCTAGGAGAACTACTGCGATTGTGCCCCGGTTCTGCTGGGTTCAGCACCTCAGTAGAGAAAGCTAAAACTGACTGTCATGATAAGGCGAGAGACTGGTCGCTGTTCGGCGAGGTTTTCAAGTCCCTAAAGACTTATGCCGCTTAGAGCGAGGGCCCGGCCCTGTCCGGCTTAAAGGCGTGTATCGCGCCCCGAATTCGGCTTTCCGAATACCAGGGGCTTCGCTGAAATTTAAAATTATAGAATTCTATGGCTAAGTGAGAGTGATAAAGCATCATTAGTCCGGTTGCCTTGTTCGCTGTGCTGAGCACCTCCCTTGAAGGACCCAAACATGGGAACAAGAGTGCTCAGGTTTATCCCGAACACCCCAGCACTCGTGGCATGGGGGCAGAAGCCAAGGACTAGCCATCTCTCAGATTGGATAAATAGCCAAACAGAAGGTAATATTTTAAATTCCAACAAGCGTTGCATAGCGCATATGAAACAAGTTTTCATACATACAGGATAAAACGAGCAAGTCTCATTCGAATATTACATCTTTTGAACACTCGTCTGCGATGAGACGGGCACCCGGTAGAACACCCTCGTAGTATATCTCGGGGTGGCGGTACTCCTTGCCCTCTAGCGGCCCCTCCTTGATCAGCTTCACGGTGTCTAGCTTGACCCACTGCAATTTCACATGGGCAAAAGCCCGACGTGCACCTTCAATGCAGACAGATCGCTTGACGACCTCCAGCCGCGGGCAGGCATCCACAAGCCGCCTCACGAGGCAGAAGAAGCTGTTTGGAAGGGCGTCGCCAGGCCATAGCCGGACTATAAAGCTCTTCATGGACTGATCGGCCGCCTTATGTAGCTCGACCATCTGCTTCAGCTGGTCGATCATTGGCACCGGATGTTCGGCCTTAGCATACTAAGACCAGAACATCTTCTCTGTCGAGCTTCCGTCCTCGGCCTGGTAAAATTGTGCGGCATTGGACACACTGCAGGGCAAATCTGCGAATGCTCCTGAAGAGCTCTGGATCCGGGTAAGTAATCGGTAATTTACTTTTACATGCTTGCTTTGCATATAGAAAGCCTTACCCGCCGCTATCTTCTTCATCGTGTCGATCTCTTGGAGGGTCTTTTGGGCTTCGGCCCTGGCACTTTTTACACTCTCGAGGGCCGCGGCAAGCTCAGACTCCTGCGTCTTGGAGTCAAGCTCCAACACCTCGTGCTTCGCCACAAGAGCCTGGAGCTCTTGCTGCACCTCGCCCACCCGAGCCTCGTGCTTCTCTCGCTCGGTGCGCTCCTTGGCCGCTGTATCTTCGGCCTTGGTTAGCGCTTGCTTCAGGGTCGCCACCTCGATCGTGGCCCCTGGCAAACATACGATGATCCTGTCATTTTGCAATCGCGTCCTCTTTTATATATATACATAAGACAAGGTATTACTTACCCTTTTATCCTCGAGCTGCCTCTTGGCAAGGCCGAGCTCTTTCCTGGACCCCTCGAGGTCCTGCTTCAGTACGGCGACCACCACAGTTAGTGCGGCGGACGCTAGCAGCGAAGCCTGCATATGCATATTGACATACTTATATTAGACTCATGCGATATTATTTGATCCTCTGTTTGGCTTTTCTTTGTGAACACCGACCAAAGCATCAGGGGCTACTGTCTATGCGGTAATATTTCTACTACATTTTAAAACACTTACCTCGAAGCCTGTTAGAAGGTTGGCACAGGCTTCAGTCAATCCGCTCTTGGCGGACTAAACCTTCTGGATCACCGCACTCATGATAGTGCGGTGCTCCTCGTCGATGGAAGCGCTGCGAAGCACTTCCAGCAGATTGTCTGGCGCCTCTGGATGGACAGAGGTCACCGCACAAGCGTCTTGCCCCTCTTAGAAGGAGGCCGCTTGCCCGAGCCTGGAACCGCTGGAGGTTCCGGTGCGGTGTCCGGCTGAGGGCCGAACTCGGAGCTCTCAGGGGCCCCGTCCCCTCGGCTCCCGGAGTCCGGAAGGTCGCCTTGAGGCGCCTCCGGGACTGTCTCCCCTCGATCCGGTGCCTCTTGAGACAACACCTCGGCATCGTCGGCAGGATGAGGGGAGGTGGCGGTCGGGACTGGATCGCTATCCATGTCCGACAAGCCCAAGGAGCCGTCCGATGATACATCGATACTGGCTCATGGCGGCCTGCATAATTGCGTTCAGCGTTAGGGAAAGCAGTGCGACAAAGGAGTCCTATGAGTTACTCTGGTATCCGAATACTTACGATCTCCCCGGGGGCTTGACCCTGGGCAACCACTCGTCTTCGGCTTCGTCAGCGGTGGTGGAACCGTCCGGAAGGAGAGTCCTTCCCTTCTTGGACCCTCCGGCCTCCCCGGTTGGGGCGGCCTTCCTTTTCTTGTCTCCCCCAGTCAGTGGGGGAGCATCTTCTTCTTCTTCCTCGTCTTCGGGGGAAGAGTGCGCCGCAGAGTCATCGGACGGTGAGTCCGATGACGCCTGGCGTCGGGAACTCTTTCGGGTTTCCTTGGCCTTATTGGTCTTCCCGGCACCGTATAAGGGGCCGGAGTCAACATCTTCGCCAGAAGAGCGTCTGCGGGGCCTTCGGGCAAAGGAGCCGGACAGTCGATCTGTCCGGCCATCTTCTGCTAGTCCTGTCAAAGGTACGGGAGTTTAGATCCCGCATAGAGTCAATCTATATAAAAAAATAAGTATCATGTGAAAGGTAAAGCAGCTTACTGCACTGGCTTGGCTCTTCGCGCTGAATCCGCGATCCTCAGTAATAGGGGGGGACCTCGGCACTTTTGAACAGCACCCTCCAGGCGTCTTCATGAGTCGTGTCGAAGAGCCTGTTCAGAGTTCGGTGCTGCGCCGGATTGAACTCCCACAAGTTGAACTCCCGTTGTTGGCACGGGAGTATCCGGCGGATGAGCATTACTTGGACTATGTTGACAAGCTTGAGCTTCTTGTCCACCATGTTTTGAATACATTTTTGGAGTCCGGTCAGCTCTTTCGAACTACCCCAGGACAGGCCCTTCCCTTTCCAGGAGGTGAGCTGTGTGGGGATGCCAGATCGGGACTCGGGGGGCGCTGCCCATGCAGGGTCGCGCGGCTCGGTGATATAGAACCACCTCGATTGCCACCCCTTTATGGTTTCCACAAAGGAGCCCTCGAGCCATGTTACGTTGGGCATCTTGCCCACCATGGCGCCTCCGCACTCCGCCTGGCCGCCGCCCACCACCTTCAGCTTGACATTGAAGGTCTTCAGCCATAAGCCGAAGTGGGGCTTGTTGCGGAGGAAGGCCTCGCACATGACGATAAACGCCGAGATGTTGAGGATGAAATTCGGGGCCAGATCATGGAAATCCAGGCCGTAATAAAACTTGAGCCCCCGAACGAAGGGATGGAGAGGGAATCCCAGTCTGCGGAGGAAATGGGTGAGGAATACTACCCTCTCATGGGGCCTGGGGGTGGGGATGAACTGCCCCTCATCTGGGAGCCGGTGCGTGATGTCGTCGGGCAGGTATCCGGCTCTCCTCAGTTTCTTGATGTCTCCCTCCGTGACGGAGGAGACCATCCACCTGCCTCCCACTCCGGACATGATTGGAGAAGGTCGAGGTGGGAAGTGCGGACTTGGGCGCTAGATCTCGAGTGTGCGAAAATGGATGGGTAAGGGAGGAAGAAGGCGTGGATAGAAAGGTGAATCCTTATCCCTTTATATGGGCGGACGAAACTAAGCGTCCCCACTTGCCTGGTAAAACTCGCTTATCCCCCAAGCGCCGCAATTGATGGCGCGGTTGGGTTACCCACGCCCGTATTGATGAGAATCCCGTAATAAGGGGACACGATCTCTGCTTTGACAAGACGTGTTGAAAAATTGCCTCGCGTTATGTGCGGGGCTGGTTAAAAGAAACGGTTCGAATAATCACCGGGCCATGATGTAGCGTCATGCTACCAAAACAAGCAAGCAAATTAGATCTGCGAAAATATTATTCTCTCTACGGTGGAATGTGGAACTTATTTTGCAGGGTCAGACACTATCCTCGTATTCAAATTCTTCTGTGATGTATTCGGAGTAGGAACCCGCCTTGCAATGCCGTAGACAATACTACACGCCAGACTCATCGTCATTGAAGCCTGGTTTAGGGGCTACTAAGGGAGTCCTGGATTAGGGGGTCTCCGGACAGCCGAACTATCTCCATTGGACGGACTGTTAGACTATGAAGATACAAGATTGAAGACTTCGTCTCATGTCCAGATGGGACTCTACTTGGCGTGGAAGGCAAGCTAGGCAATACAGATATGGATATCTCCTCCTTTGTAACCGACCTTGTGTAACCCTAACCCTCTCCGGTGTCTATATAAACCGAAGGGTTTTAGTCCGTAGGACAAGAACCATAACATACAATCATACCATAGGCTAGCTTCTAGGGTTTAGCCTCTCTGATCTCGTGGTAGATCTACTCTTGTACTACCCATATCATCAATATTAATCAAGCAGGACGTAGGGTTTTACCTCCATCGAGAGGGCCCGAACCTGGGTAAAACTTCGTGTCCCTTGCCTCCTGTTACCATCTGGCCTAGACGCACAGTTCGGGACCCCCTACCCGAGATCCGCCGGTTTTGACACCGACAACCACCGTAGTTGAGACCTACCCTAGATGAACTTACCCGTAGACAACATTTTCCAGCCCATCTCCCCCACTACATGCCAGTGCACGCAGTGACCGTGTTAATGGCAAGCATGTGCGCACGCTCTGCTGCCGTTGGCCGCGTCCAGAATGGCTTCTTGCTCGGGCCCCTCCTCTGCTCGGCGTCTCAGCGAGCACGGGCATGTCCCCTAGCTTCCCCTCGTCGTCGCCGTTCTCCTGGACCCCTCTCCCCCTCCGTCCGCTTCCTCACCGATGCAAGCCGCCGCGCGCCCACGGGCGCACTATGGCCGACCGAGCTTTTATGGCGCCCGGCTTCTTCCTCTGCTTCTCCTTAGGCCTCCTCCTCCCCGTGAGCTCTCCTCTGTGCCTCCCTCATCGCCTCCCTCCGAGCTCGCGAGCGCGGGCATGCGTCCGCGATGCCGGACACGCATCTGTGGCGACGCCAGCGTGACACCTCGTCCCGTGGCTATATAAGCCAACCCCAAGCTCCCTCGACCGCACCAGCAGCCCCACTCCTCTCCCCTAGTCCCCCCTGGCCCCTTCCCCGAGCACCAGAACCCCTCCTCGACCTCCATTGCCACCATGGCCTCCGTTCGGCTCTGCTCAAATTCGAGCTGGGCAGTGCCCCTCCCCCTCTCTTTACACCACCAGTAGACTCCTCCTCCACCTAGACTTCGCCCCCGGGCTCTCCCTCCCCTCCGGTGGCCTTCTTCCATGAGCTCGCCGCCGACTGAAGATCGCCGTCCGCCGCGGCTGGCCGCCCGCTCAGCTGAGCCCTTCCCCGTGGCTGCATCTTGCCTGGATCGATCTGCCTCGTCGCGCTGATCACTCCGGTAGGTCGCATGCCGCGAGAGGTGGTCGGAGTCGCCGGGGATCCACGTCGGGCCGCCAGTCTCGTCTCTGCATCGCGAGCGAGCGGGAGGAGGAAGAAGCAGCCAAGCCAGACGGTCCCCATCTCCACGCGGCCCCACCGGCCAGCGGGTAGGCGTTGACCCCGCCTGCCTAGCTAGATAAGCGACGGGCCCCACAGCCTGTGGGACCCGCCCGTCAGCGACCACGCGCCCGGTCCTGCCTCTGCCTAGTCAGATAAGTGGACACGTATCCTCAGGAATACGTTTTCCTGTCCAGAAAGCGTACTTTCGTTAACTACGACTGAAAATATGTTTCCCTTTTCTGAAAACATATTTCAGCCGTAGGCGCTTTCAGTTTTTCTGTTTAGGCCCAGGCTGAAAAATATTTCTTTACAAATGGGTCCCTGTCAAAAAAACAGCTATATCTTTTTATTCCCCACTCCAAATGAGGTGAATCCAACACCCATTTTGTCGTCTCGTCAAGCCCGTTCTGTTGGTATCATTTTCATTATGTTTCAACATTCTGAAAATGACCATTTTGCCCTTGCGCTTAATCAGCCCCCTTTGAGAGAGAACATTTTCCGACAACTCTTTCCGCGAGCTTCTCGCACTTCTTCCCGGTGATTTCTTCCACCCCAGGCAAGCCACACCCTCCATTTGCATGATTGCAATGCAGTGACATGGTTTCTTTATTTAAACTTGTTTAAAATATTGTTCTAGCTACTTGTGATTTGTTCATGGCATATTTCGGAGTATTGTTTTGATCTTGCTATTGCCATGATATTGCTTGGAGTTCTAGGACTTACATTTTGATGAGTATGTGGATGACATGTGCCTTTGGATTCTTAGTGGCTATTATGGTTATTTTCATGATGGTATCTAGTATTATTTTGAAGTATTACTTTGGATATCATGTTGCCTTTGAATTATTAGTGGCTAGAGTTATTTTCGCTTGCATGTGGATCATAGTTGGATAATTAGTTCTTGACATTTGAGTAGTAGGTTTATCGTTATTGGATTCATCATGATAGTAGTGTTACATTATCCTCGGAGTATTTTGGTATGATGATATTATGCTCAGATTATTTGTTGGATATTGCTATGACTTGGATTATAGTTTGATAGTTGATATCTGAGTAGCAGTTATCACAGTTATATTTTTGTTGATAAATTTCGTCATTAAGTTGGTCAGGTGCCACCGAACAGGGCTTTTCCCGTGCAACCACATTTGCCTTTATGGGAAGGCCCTAATACGGTCTATTGTCGTGCCTCTCGCCAGTGCCTCCAACGTAGGGAAGGTTATGGGCACGCGCTACCCTGATCAGGTAGGCGGACATGAACCTTGTGAGCCCGATTTGTTTTGCGCGCTTTGTCCCCGTTTGGGACCGTTTTGCCACGACGGTGGCCGTAAGACCTTTGGTAGGCATGGAACACCCAGGACTAAACCCAAAAGGGGTGTTGGTCGGAGTGGCCGGGAGAGTGTCATGGCAGTAGAGCGGTTTTGTCGGAACGCCATTGGTCCACCCGAATGGGAGTGCGAGGCCATGGGTTCCGTGGTGTGGGTAAAGTGCGCTACCTCTGCAGAGTGTATTTAAACTATCAATAGCCGCATCCTCGGTCATGGGCATGGGTTCGTACTAGGTCACACCGTTCGATCAACACTCACATGAAGGAATGACTTATAGGTGATATATTTATATGTTGATATGTTGAGCAGTACAAATTGGCAGGATGTTGATGATGATGTTGGAGACCAAGTGTTGGTCATGGTAGTGATCATTGGAAGGATCACGGTTGAGACCAAGTGTTGGTCATGGTAGTGATCGCCGGAATGATCACCGTTTGGTTTGGATCACGAGGTGATCGAGATGGTATATTGCTTGGTTGGTTAGCCAAGAGACAAATGGTTATGGAGATCTGAGATGGTGATTTATCAGTATTGTATCGGTCTCATACCATGTTTAGTTGTTGTTTCATCATAATAGTTGTTAATTTAATTAACCTGTTAAGTGCTATGTTATTGTCTTGCCTTGATGTTATGGTTGTTGTGAGCTTGCAAGTACATTCAATGTACTGACCCAGCGTGTCATGCCAGATTGCAGGTGATGCCATGATTGCTTGATTGCTTGTCGATGGTTGCCATGCGTGCGAGCTAGATCGTGTCCCAGCCAGAGTCCCTGCGGAGTGGAGTTCACCACCTTCGTCGTTGTTCCACTGCTAGAAGTATTCCGCTGCTACGAGTTGTTCTGCTGCTACCATAGAGCAAGTGTAGTATCACAGGCATAGAGTCGTCGTGCTGATGTGCTTCTTTGTAACATCAGACCCTTGTATTGTTATTCTTGTAATAAGAGCCAGTTTGTTCTATGTAAAGAAGTGCCGTATTCCAGAGACTTCTCCTCGAGCTCTGGGCTGGAATACGGGGCGTTCTGGTTTCTCTGAGCCGGGGTGCCACAGGACACAATGGACATGACTTACCCACTGACTATCAGCAACAAGATAAATTATACCTGCCTCTAGAAGTTTTAGTATTTCACTTCTTACCACTTCTTCCATGTTAGGATTTAACCACTTTCTCCAATTTTATTTTGTGCTGGCATAGAGTGGGACTAATGCCCTTAAGATCATCAAGAGTATATCCAATAGCAGCACGGTGCTTCTTCAGAGTTTTCAATAATTTCTCTTATTCCTTCTTTGAAAGGTTAGCACTAAAAATAACATGATATATCTTCTTTTCAACAAGATAAGCATATTTAAGAGTATCAGGTAATGGTTAAAGCTCAAAGACGGGATCACCCTTTGGTGGAGGAGGATCCCCTAGAATTTCAACAGGCAAGTTGTGTTTCAAAATAGGTCCCTGTTTAAAGAATACTTCATCTATTTCCCTTCTTCCATTCATAAACATATCATTTTCATGGTCTAGCAAATATTGTTCTAAAGGATCATTAGGAGGCACGACAATAGAAGCAAGACCAATAATTTCATCTTTACTAGGCAATTCTTTATCATGGGGTTGTCTACGAAATTTAGCAAAATTAAAATCATGAGACATATCCCCTAAACCAACAGTAACAATATCATTTTCGTAGTCTATCTTAGCATTAACAGTATTCAAGAAGGGTATACCAAATATAATGGGACAAAAATCATCTTGTGGGGAAGCAAGAACAAGAAAATCAGTAGGATATTTAATTTTTACACACAAGACTTCAACATCTCTAACAATACCAAGTGGTGAAATAGTATCTCTATTGGCAAGCTTAATAGTAACATCAACATCTTCTATCTCAGCAGGTGCAATATCATGCATAATTTTATATAAAGTATAAGGTATTGCACTGACACTAGCACCCATATCACATAAGTCATGATAACAGTGATCTCCTATTTTAACAGAAACAACAGGCATGCCAACAACAGGTTTATGTTTATTTTTAGTATCGGGTCTAGCAATTCTAGCAGCTTCATCAAAGAAGTAAATAACATGCCCATCAATATTATTGACCAAGAGATCTGTAACCATAGCAATACTAGGTTCAACTTTAATTTTCTCAGAGGGTGTAGGTGTTTTAGCATTACTCTTACGAACCATAGTTGAAGCTTTAGGATGATCCTTTATTATAACAGGGAAAGGTGGTTTATCAATATAAGCGGTAGGAACAATAGGATCAACATTATAAGTGATAGTCTTTTCTTCAACTTTAATAGGTTCGACTACTTTTACTTCAATGGGAGCATGATATTTAAACCACTTGTCCTTAGGGAGATCAACATGAGTAGCAAATGATTCACAGAAAGAAGCTACTACCTCAGAGTCAAGTCCATATTTAGTGCTAAATTCACGAAAAGCATCGGTATCCATAAAAGATTTAACACAATCAAACTTAGGTGTTATACCTGACTCCTTACCTTTGTCGAGTTCCCAACATTCAGAGTTGCGTTTAATTATTTCCAATAAATCCCATCCGAATTCAACAGTCTTCATCATGAATGAACCAGTAAAAGAAGTATCAAGCATGGAGCGATTATTGAGAGAAAGCCGAGCATAATTTTTTTGAATAATAATTTCTCTTGAGAGCTCATGATTGGGGCATGAATATAACATTGAATTAAGCCTCCCCCAAGCTTGAGCCATTCTTTCTCCTTCGTGAGGCCAACAATTATATATATAATTACGATCACGATGACAAACTTCATCCACATAGATTAGGTGCATATCGGGATGTAATGTTCCATCTCCTGTAAAAGGATTAGCTAGCAGTTTCTCTATAATACTCGAAGGAATTTCAAAGTAAATATTTTCAGTAGGTTGAGGAGCAAATCTTTGCTCTACTGGTCGGGGTGAAGATACCAGGAACAAGCCCATCAAAGGATTATTTTCCATAGTAACAAGTGACAGTAAATTTCAGCACACTATATAAATGTTCCCTTACCAAATTCCACCTACCAAAGGCGCATCACTCCCCGGCAACGACACCAGAAAAGAGTCTTGATGACCCACAAGTATAGGGGATCTATCATAGTCCTTTTGATAAGTAAGAGTGTCGAACCCAACGAGGAGCAGAAGGAAATGACAAACAGTTTTCAGTAAGGTATTCTCTGCGAGCACTGAAATTATCGGTAACAGATAGTTTTGTGATAAGGTAATTCATAACAGGTAACAAGTAACAAAAGTAAACAAGGTGCAGCAAGGTGGCCCAATCCTTTTTGTAGCAAAGGACAATCCTGGACAAACTCTTATATAAATTAAAGCGCTCCCGAGGACACATGGGAATTATCGTCAAGCTTGTTTTCATCATGCTCATATGATTCGCGTTCATTACTTTGATAATGTGATATGTGGGTGGACCAGTGCTTGGGTACTGCCCTTCCTTTGACAAGCATCCCACTTATGATTAACCCCCCTTGCAAGCATCCACAACTACGAAAGAAGAATTAAGATAAACCTAACCATAGCATGAAACATATGGATCCAAATCAGCCCCTTACGAAGCAACGCATAAACTACGGTTTAAGCTTCTGTCACTCTAGCAACCCATCATGTACTTATTACTTCCCAATGCCTTCCCCTAGGCCCAAACAATGGTGAAGTGTCATGTAGTCGACGTTCACATAACACCACTAGAGGGAAGACAACATACATCTCATCAAAATATCGAACGAATACCAAATTCACATGCCTACTTATAATAAGACTTCTCCCATGTCCTCAGGAACAAACGTAACTACTCACAAATCATATTCATGTTCAAAATCAGAGGGGTATTGATGTGCATAAAGGATATGAACATATAATCTTCCACCGAATAAACCAACTAGCATCAACTACAAGGAGTAATCAACACTACTAGCATCCCACAGGTACCAATCTGAGGTTTTGAGACAAAGATCGGATACAAGAGATGAAGTAGGGTTTGAGAGGAGATGGTGCTGGTGAAGATGTTGATGGAGATTGACCCCCTCCCGATGAGAGGATCGATGGTGATGACGATGGTGACGATTTCCCCCTCCGGGGGGGATGTTTCCCCGACAGAACAGCTCCGCCAGAGCCCTAGATTGGTTCCGCCTCGAGACGGCGGCGCTTCGTCCCGAGAGCTTCCTTCTGCTTTTTTTTCCAGGGCAAAAGACACCTTATATCAGAAGACGGGCATCGGGGGCTTCCAGGTGGCCCACGAGGCAGGGGGCGTCCACGGGGTAGGGCGCACCCTCCACCCTCGTGGACAATGGGTGGCCCCCCTCTGGTGCTTTCTTCGCCCAATATTTTTAATATATTCCAAAACTGACTTTCATGGAGTTTCAGGACTTTTGGAGTTGTGTTGAACATGTCTCTAATATTTTCTATTATTCCAGCCTAGAATTCCAGCTGCCGGCATTCTCCCTCTTCATGTAAACCTTGTAAAATGAGATAGAAAAGGCATAAGAATTGTGACATAATGTGTAATAACAACCCATGATGCAATAAATATCGATATGAAAGCATGATGCAAAATGGACATATCAATCATGTAGAAAAACATTTTGGAAATTCTGATACGGAAGATTCTAGAACAAAGAAGAAGTGCTTGTGTTTTGAGGTTTGTGCATTACGCTTAAGTTCAACCATGGAGTCTTCTATATTGTACATGTGGCAAAATATGGTGGAATCAAGATGATATCCAACAGCCAGTAGTGCTCAAATTTGCCATCTCTGCACCATCGGAATGGCTTCATCCAACGACCATCTTTCAAAGTTAAATTTATCCGCACACTATCTATAAAATAAAAAATATAATATATAGGTGTATAGATATAGATATGTGATGGAAAAGCCACCCATCATGTCCAATTAGAATAGCGTGTCCATGCACGGATGCAACGTGGCCAAACAATGTCCGCCATCAGTATCTCAAATTCAAATCAGTCTGACCTTGTTCAATGTGTATACAATACAACATGCTCGTTTCCAAACCACACCGCGCATATCTCAGTTGTGTTCATGGATGCATGGGTTTCAAACATCATGATCTCTTATTCAAATATTTGAACTCAACTTTACATTAATTATGACCTCACCTTGTCTTTTAGACCCGCACAGTCGTCTTCTCTTTATAATTTAACCACTAACTTTCTCTCATGCATGCATGCACACACACTACCAGTCGGCATTATCCATCACACACATGCAATCTTTTTCTTCAGGTTGGTCTCCCATGCATGCACACACACACACACCTCCCCCTCTCCATCAAATCGGGCATTCTTTATCTCTCACGTGCATGCGCAATGATCGATGTTCCTGTGTTATATATAGCTAGGTCTTTCACAGTTTTCCACACAAACTGATTAATCTATATACCTAGTGAGGTCTCACCCTCTTTCCCACGTCTGCATCGATCAATCTATACCTCTATATAGGATTACATAGCTAATACACCCACATTAATTATATATCCAACGCCCCCCTCTCATCATCCATGCCTTTCGCTTCATCTCTTAGACGCATGCATCGTGGCGAAGATAGGGGCGGCAAGGGCCCTACCCCCTAACATCACTATATATCGAGGCTAATATGAATGTGATCATTAGACAATTGCTGGTAAAATGGTTTAAGTTGATGAATTGGCCCTCCTCGTAAAGGATTAGCAATGCTTGGCCCCCGAGCTCATTTATTTTTCATGGCTCCGCCACTGCGCGCAATAGCGCACGTTCTCGCCCCCTCTCTTTAAATATCGATCTCGCACTTGTGCACTCCTTCATAGTCTCCCTCCACTTGGCCCCTCGCACCATCTTCTAGACCCCACCGGATTTTGCCACATGTACAATCTAGCAGACTCCATGGTTGAACTTAAGCATAATGCACAAACCTCAAAACACAAGTGCTTCTCCTTTGTTCTAGAATCTTCTGTATCATAACTGCCCAAACTTTTTTTCTATTTGAATTGCCATTATTTGTTTTTACTTTATGCTTTACAACGCACAATTCCATGAATCATTAAGGGCTTCTTTGATTAAAGGATTCTCAAAGGAATTTTGGAGGATTCTAATCCCTAGGAATTTTTCCTATCTTGGTTGTTTGATTCGTAGGATTGTAAACCATAGGAATTTTTCCATAGGATTCATTTGCACTAGATTTCATAGGAAACATCCCATCCACTCAAACCTCTTTCAAAGAATCCTGCATTTTTTCTATGCACAATCAAACACTCGTACAATCCTGTAGGATTTAAGATGACATTCAACTCTAATCCCATGTTTTTCCTATTCCAGCACTTTGGAAATCCTATGAATCAAAGAGGCCCTAGCTTTTTTTATAAAAAATAATTGATTTTGAATGAGATGAACTATAAGAATTAAACGAACATCTACAGCAGGCATGTATCATTGAGAATGGTTGTTGATTATCGTGTGTTGAATGAAGTGACGATCAAGAACAAGTACCCACTGCTGATGATCAATGATTTGCTTAACCAGTTGAAGGAGCTAAAGTGTTTTTGAAGATCGATCGGCGATCAGGATATCACCAGCTGAAGATTCGAGAAAAGGATGTACCTAAGACAGCTTTCACCACAAGGTACGGGCTATATGAGTATACGGTTATGTCATTTGGACTGACTAACGCCCCTGCCTATTTCATGAGTATGATGAACAAGGTGTTCATGGAGTTCTTGGATAAGTTTGTTGTGGTGTTCATTGATGATATCTTGGTATACTCAAAGGATGAAGAGGAACACAAGGAGCATTTGTGTTTAGTTCTCGAGAAGCTCAGGGAGCATCAGTTGTATGCCAAGTTTAGCAAATGTGAATTTTGGTTGAAGGAAATTGGATTCCTTGGACATGTTATATCAGGACAAGGTATAGCAGTAGACCCCACCAACGTTAAATCAGTCACTGATTGGTTATCACCCACCTCAGTTGGAGAGATCCGCAGTTTTCTTGGACTCGCGGGGTATTAGCGGAGATTTATTGAGAATTTCTCTAAAATTGCGAAACCCATGATGGAGTTGCTGAAGAAGGATACCAAATTCAAATGGACAGAAGAATGTGAGGCCAGTTTTCAGGAGTTGAAGAAACGTTTGACTACAGCCCAGTGCTAATTTTTCCAGATATACGCAAGGATTTCCAAGTGTATTGCGACGCATCTCGCTTAGGACTTGGAGGTGTTCTTATGCAAGATGGAAGAGTTGTTTCATATGCCTCACGACAGCTTCAACCACATGAGTTGAATTATGCCACGTATGACTCGGAGTTAGCAGCAGTAGTGCATGCGCTCAAAACCTGGAGACACTTTCTTATTGGAAACCGCTGCGATGTGTACATGGATTATAAGAGTTTGAAGTACATATTTACCTAGAAGGAGCTGAACCTTAGACAGAGGAGATGGTTGGAGCTTATAAAGGATTATGACATGAAGCTGCATTATCACCCAGGAAAGGCCAATGTCGTAGCAGACGCTTTGAGCCGGAAAAGTTATGTCAATACTCTCTTAATGGGAGGGATGCCAAAGGAGTTAGCCGAGGATCTTAGTGAACTTAGTTTGGAGATTGTTCCTAGAGGTTTTGTTGTAGCGATGGAAGTTCAGTCTACATTGTTGGGAAAGATTCGTGAAGCCCAGAAGGATGACAAGGAAATTGCCGAGATAAAGGAGTGATTTAGCAAAGGAAAGGCCAAAGGTTTTCGTGAGGATGATCACGACACCTTGTGGTTTGAGGACCGTGTTTATGTACCCAATAATGCAAAGATCAGGAAGTTGATACTACAAGAAGCTCATGACTCGCCATACTTGATACACCCTAGAAACACCAAGATGTATTTGCATTTGAAGGAGCGTTTCTGGTGGACTGGTATGAAGAAGGATATTGCCGTGTATGTACCGTGTGTGATGTATGTCAGAGAGTGAAGGCAGAACATTAGAAGCCAGCAGGATTACTGCAGCCTATGCCGATACCCGAATGGAAGTGGGATAAGCTTGGCATGGATTTTTTTACCGGATTACCCAGGACCCGATCGGGATATGATTCTATATGGGTAGTAGTGGATCGCTTGATCGGGATATGATTCTATCTGGGTACAAGTGCGAAGTTGGCCAAGATATACATGACCAGGATCGTATGTCTGCACGGAGTTCCGAGGACCATCGTATCAGATAGAGGAACATAGTTTACTTCAAAGTTTTGGCATCAGTTGCACCAGACTTTGGGTACCAGCATAGAGTTCAGTATAGCTTTTCATCCAGAGACAGATGGACAGACTGAGAGAGTCAATCAAATTCTGGAGGACATGTTGAGAACTTGTGCGCTAGACTACGGGTCTAGTTGGGATGATAATTTTCCATACGCAGAGTTCTCAGACAACAATAGCTACCAGGACAGTTTGAAGATGGCACCTTTTGAAGCCCTGTATGGAAGGAGGTGCAGAACACTGTTGATGTGGGATGAAGTTGGAGACCATCAGTTGTTTGGACCGGATTTCATCAAAGAGTCTGAAGAGAAGGTTAAGCTGATTCGAGATAGACTGAAGGTAGCTTAGTCCAGGCAGAAGAGTAATGCCGATTCAAAATGCAAGGAGGTAGTCTATGAAATCGGAGATAGAGCATATCTACGAGTGTCGCATCTGCGAGGAGTTAACTGTTTTGGAGTTTAGGGAAAATTAGGCCCGAGATTTGTAGGACCATACCGAGTTTTGGAACGCATGGGAGAGGTTGCCTACAAGTTGGAGTTACTCGAAGGACTGTTAGGAGTCCATGATGTGTTTCACGTTTCCAAGTTGAAGAAGTGTCATGCAGAGATGGTCGATATTCCTCTGAGAGATACAGTGCCCCTAGAAGCAATTCAGTTGCACAGTGATTTGACATATGAGGAGAAACCTGTCAGGATTCTCGAGTTTGCCAGTCGGGTTACTGGCACCAAAGTTATTAAGTTTTGCAATGTTCAGTGGAGCCACCATACCGAGGATGAAGCCACTTCTGAACGAGAGGATGATCAACGGAAATACCACCCACAACTATTTTCTAGCCAACCCGAATCTCGAGGGCGAGATTCATCTTAAGGGGGTAGGTTTTTAACATCCCAAATTTTCAATTTGGAATGTTATACATATGTCATTCATGCATATCATACTTTATTGCATTTCGTTTTGCGATCCTCGAAATCCTAAGCAACTGAAGGAGCCTGGGAGAGAGTTGGGGATTTCCTAGTTCTCATATTTGAATTTTTCTCAAATATCGAAACAAGGATCATTTTGGTTTTAATAATTTTTCTCTCTGAAAATATTTCATTTTAAAAATATAAGAGGGGAGATAATATGAATTCTCCAAAATAATTGAAATATTGGAGGAAAATATTAAAATCAATTATTATATTTTATTTGGATTTTATAGTTATTTTATTTGAATTAGGAAAAATATGCGTTTTCAAAATTGCATTAGAGGCCCAAATAAATGTTTACTTTGTCCGCTATATTTTTAGAGGATGGGGAAAATTTATTTCAGGATTTTTGGAGTCCGTTTAGTATTTCTTTTAATCGTTTTTCTGCGCGTCGGAATATTTAAAAAAAAATGCAACCGACCTAACCGGGCCGTGTCCGACCTGGACACTGAGCCCGGCCGGCCTTTATAAGCCAGGAGGCCGAGGCCCCGCTCCAAGTCGCCAGCCCCGCTGCCCCAACCCTAGCGCCGCCCGACGCCGCCAGCCGCCGCCGGACCCGCTCACCGCCGACCCCACCGGACCTCCCTGAGGTAGCCGCTCGCCGCCGCCGGTTTTCGTTAGAAAGCCGCTCGGATTTTTTTTTCAAAAATCATAAGATTCGGGTTTTTTTATTTTAGATCGGTTTTGTTCAGTTTTCCGCGCTTTAGCTAAATAGCGGACATTCATCCGTGTGTTCGTTTTAACGAACATTGTTCACCCGATAGTCACAGATAGCGAACGTTCGTTCTTTAGCCTGTTCGTCAGTTTTTTCTTTTTCCAAGGTTTTTTCGCGATTATTTCTGATCGCGATTTCTTCCCTAAACTTTGTTTTAGTTTATCTTTTCGCTCGTTTATCCAAATCAGGCGATTCAAGCGCCTAGATCTTCATCTCATAGTTCTCTTTCTGTTTAACCAACTTGAACAAGGTTTTGATATAGTATAATTTGAATTTAGTCCAGATTAGTAAACGACTCTTGTTTCTTTCGTGGTTCGAGTTTCGTTGCTCCATTTGATTTGATTCTTTTTGCAAACCGGAGTTCTTCAGTTGAACTTTCTGGTTAGATCTTCTTATTTTAGTTTTACACGTGCATTTATGATTGATTGCTTATGTATGTTATAGTTTGTTTGTGATAGAATTCCTGGAGTGCGAAGCGTGCTACTACGAGTCACTAAGTTTTGTGGATCGTCAGGAAGGCAAGTAACACATTGATCATACTTCTTTCATACCCAGTTTTTATGCATTAGTTCCAATCCTCAAACATTGCATGATTAGGATGTGATTAACATGTGGGTATTGGGAAGTAGTTGATGAGGTAGAACCTATTGCCCTGTTTATTGTCAAACCCCTGGGAGTTACTTCTACGTTATGCTTATATTGCTATGCTATGCTCGTAGACGTGGTTTGGTTTGAGAGATCCATGACAGATGTGAGTGTTTAATTAATGGTTAACTTAAGGTGGCAACTTTAATACACATCTGGGTGGATTGCTTGTGGGCACCTGGAGAATCCAGTGTTGTCCTAGGATATCCCAGAGTACCCGTGTGATCATCCTACGGTCCACCACCCGGGCTCAAAGGGATCATAAGATTATTCTCGCTAGAAACTTCCGTGTGCAGCCACAAGCTATTATGGGTTGTAGCATAGTTGAGTATGTTGCATGACCTCTTCCGGTGGTGGGCTAGCAGATGTAGAGGGAAAGTAGGTGTAACTATCCACCCGGGGTTAGAGTTAATGCTTCTGAAAGACTGTGTCTCGGTCATCCATTTCTCAAACACCATGTAGTGCGAGAAATCCAATGGAGAAGATCGAGCCTTGTGGGGAAAAGTGTGCAAACCTCTGCAGAGTGTACAAACTAATCATGGTTAGCCGTGTCCCCGGTTATGAGCATCTTGAGTATCTGGTTCTTGGATTATCATATGGATCTCATCACTCTAAATAAATTTTGTTGGGTTGATAATTACTTTTAATCGGGATTGAGTTGGAGGAACCTTCTCAATGTTGTTCAACTACCATGATAGTCAAATAAAATATATTCCTTTGTTGTAGGGAAAAATTGGTTTTCGCAAAACCATATTAACCATACAGCCTCCACCAGCCATATATGATATAGTGATAGCCTTTAACTGTTCATTATTTCTACTGTGTTACATTGCCAGCATATTCCATGTGCTAACCCGTTTTCGGGCTGCAACGTATCATGTTGCAGACTTTTCAGATGAGGAGTAAGGTTCGCTAGGCCGTTGTCGTGCACTCAGCTATGCCATTGGAGTTGATGGACTCACTTTATCTTCCAAGCCTTCCGCTGTTATCTTATCTAGATGACCTTAAGCCATATTTATTGTAATAAGTTCTCTTTGGAGACTATCGATGTAATAAGTGTGTGATTGCTACTCTGTTATAAATCCTTCGAGTACTGTGTGTGTCAGCATTACCGATCCAGGGATGACACTGAATCACAGAGACTTGACCGTCTGAGGTCGGGTCGCTACAAGATGGTATCAGAGCACACGCTGATTGTAGGACACGACCACTAAGAAAAGCCATAGGCCACTCTTCTCTACTCATTTTTGACTCCTCTCCAATTTCTACTCTTTAGGATGGCGGACTCGAGGAACAAGTTTGCACAACCGGATGAAGACACACCCAATTTGGACGACACTTGAAGGAAGTTACTAGGTACTTGAACATCAGAATACCAAGCTTCACCGGGACCTACACCTCCACATTACCAAAAGAGGAGTGCTGGATGATTCGAGTTCAAGTCCCAGGAAGGACATTCACACCCGTCACCGAGCCCATAGAGTTTTACTTTGATGCACCAACGTGGAGTCTAGGCAAGAGCATGGCAGCCCACATTGCTATGGGACATATTGGAGAAGTCTACAAACAGGAGTTAAAAGACACTATCTACCAGATATGTGGGCGCTGGGACGAGCAATGGGAGATGATCAGCACCCGGAAGGACATGTCCATTGCAGCTTTCATCCAGGAGTTAAACCAGCACATTCGTCGCCAGGAGAACCAATGTGCGCAGGCATGATAGATCTGAAGAAGGCAATGACCAGGATCACGGAGCTGGAGGAAGAACTCAAGTCTACACGCGATGGATATGAGGAGGAAATGACGATACTCGTGGAGAAGAATGACGATCTGACAAGGAAGCTAGGAGTATTCATGGGAGACCCCGCGCCAGGAGGAGAATACGACGATTCTACTTGTCCGGAGAACTACATCATCATCGACGACACCGACTCCAACCCCGACAACAGTGATGGTGACTATGAAGACGAAGCTGGAGCAGATATCATGGAGTCTTCCACCGATGAAAATTTCTAGCAGACCACCATATGATCAAGTAGTATTCCCCCATGTATATAGTAGTAGTTTGAGCACTGTAACGATAGTTAGATCGATTGAATGCCCTTGCTTGATTGATTGAGTGATATGATATGATTGTGTTTGTCTCATGTGCATATGGGTAGTGCTTTCTCATTAGACCTCATTCTATTCTAATCTCTCCCCTCTAAACCCATCAGATGCCTCCGAGACGTGACCCTGGTTTTGCTTTCCCACCGGAGCTCACTCAATTGATCCAACAGCGGAGTACACTGATGCAGTTGCTAGTTCAGAATCAGGGCAACAACAACAACAATAACAACAACAACAACAACCCACCGCCACCACCTCCAGTTGACAACTTAGCCCGTTTTCTGAGGTTGCAGCCGCCAGTGTTTTCCAGTAGCACCGAGCCAATAGTTGCAGATGACTGGCTGCGCAGGACTGGAAGGGAGTTGACCACCGTAGGTTGCACAGATGCTGAGAAGGTGTGTTTTGCCGCACACCAATTGGATGGACCAGCAGCCTCATGGTGGAAGAATTACACAGCCACTTTTCCTATAGCCAATGTCACTTGGGAGCAATTTCAGTAAGCATTCTGCATAGCCCAAGTCTCAACTGGAGCAATGAGCATGAAGAAGCATGAGTTTCGCAACTTACGCCAGGGGAACCGTACTATAGCCGAGTACGTGGATGAGTTTAGCAAGTTATCTCGCTATGCCCCAGATGATGTGGCCACTGATGCCGTGAAGCAGGAGAAGTTTATGGAAGGGCTGAATGATGAGATTAGTATGCAGTTAATGGTGGCAACATTTAACAACTACCAGGAGTTGGTAGATAAGGCTCTTATGATTGAAGGGAAGCGGCAGCAGATAAAGAGCCGCAAGAGGAAATATGGACAAGGGAAGTACAATTCAGGAGCTCAGCAGAAGCCTCGCTTTACCCCGAACTCGGGAGGGCTTACCCATAACCATGGAGGCCACACTCACAATGGAGGAAGTTCCCATAATCATAATGGCCCAAAGAATGGGAATGGGAATGGAGCCAGCAGCAATCCGAACTGCTCCAATCCAGCCACACCCGCCAAGAGGGACCTAAGTCACATTACTTGTTTCAAGTGTGGGAAGACTGGACACTATGCCACTAAGTGCCCTGAAGTGAAGAATGGAAATGGTAATGGGAGCTCTGGGAAGAAACCCAATCCATTTAACAAAGGACAAGTGAACCACGTGAACGTGGAGGAGGTTGAAGAGTAGCCTGATGCAGTTATCGATTAGTTTTTGGTTAAGTCTTTTACTACAATCGTTCTTTTTGATACTGGTGCATCACATTCATGCATATCAAGGGGGTTTGTGGATATGTATAAGTTGCCCACTAAAGTTCTTAGGACACCTATGCTAGTAACCTCACCCGGAGCTGAGTGTATGGCAAGCAGTGGATGTTTTCAGATGCCATTAACCATAGGTAGTCATGTTTTCCCCTCTGACTTGATAATTCTAGAGTCGCAAGGAATGGATTGGCTGTTGATGTATGGAGGAAACATCAATTGCGCCAGTAAGTCAATTCTGCTTACCACCCTGGAGGGAAAAAGGATCAAGTATGTATCCAGGCATGCGCCAAGGAGAACCCAAGTAAATTCTCTCACGGGAGTTGTTTAGGAAAAAGTGCCTGTTGTGAAGCATTACCCAGATGTTTTTCCAGAGGAGTTACCAGGCATGCCTCTAGATTGAGACATCGATTTTTTGATAGAGTTGTTGCCAGGCACCAGGCCTATATCAAAGAGACCCTACCGGATGCCCGCAAATGATCTAGAAGAGATCAAGAAGCAAATTAAGGAGTTATTGGAGAAAGGTTACACCCGACGGAGTTCATCACCATGGGGAGCCCCAGTGGTCTTGGTTGAGAAGAAGGATGGGTCATTGAGAATGGTTGTTGATTATCGTGCGTTGAATGAAGTGACGATCAAGAACAAGTACCCACTGCCGATGATCAATGATTTGTTTGACCAGCTGCAAGGAGCTAAAGTGTTTTTGAAGATCGGTCCGCGATCAGGATATCACCAGCTAAAGATTTGAGAAAAGGATATACCTAAGACAGCTTTCACCACAAGGTACGGGCTATATGAGTATACGGTTATTTCATTTGGACTGACTAACGCCCCTGCCTATTTCATGAGTATGATGAACAAGGTGTTCATGGAGTTCTTGTATAAGTTTGTTGTGGTGTTCATTGATGATATCTTGGTATACTCAAAGGATGAAGAGGAACACAAGGAGCATTTGCGTTTAGTTCTCGAGAAGCTCAGGGAGCATCAGTTGTATGCCAAGTTTAGCAAATGTGAATTTTGGTTGAAGGAAGTTGGATTCCTTGGACATGTTATATCAGGAGAAGGTATAGCAGTAGACCCCACCAAGGTTAAATCAGTCACTGATTGGTTATCACCCACCTCAATTGGAGAGATCCGTAGTTTTCTTGGACTCGCAGGATATTAGCGGAGATTTATTGAGAATTTCTCTCAAATTGCGAAATCCATGACGGAGTTGCTGAAGAAGGATACCAAATTCAAATGGACAGAAGAATGTGAGGCCAGTTTTCAGGAGTTGAAGAAACGTTTGACTACAGCCCCAGTGCTAATTTTGCCGGATATACGCAAGGATTTCCAAGTGTATTTCAACGCCTCTCATTTAGGACTTGGAGGTGTACTTATGCAAGATGGAAGAGTTGTTTCATATGCCTCACGACAGCTTCGACCGCATGAGTTGAATTATGCCATGCATGACTTGGAGTTAGCAGCACTAGTGCATGCGCTCAAAACCTGGAGACACTTTCTTCTTGGAAACCGTTGCGATGTGTACACGGATCATAAGAGATTGAAGTACATATTTACACAGAAGGAGTTGAACCTCAGACAGAGGAGATGGTTGGAGCTTATAAAGGATAATGATATGAAGCTGCATTATCACCCAGGAAAGGCCAATGTCATAGCAGACGCTTTGAGCCGGAAAAGTTATGCCAATACTCTCTTAATGGGAGGGATGCCAAAGGAGTTAGCCGAGGATCTTAGGGAACTTTGTTTGGAGATTGTTCCTAGAGGTTTTTTTGCAGCGATGGAAGTTCAGTCTACATTGTTGGAAAGATTCGTGAAGCCCAGAAGGATGACAAGGAAATTGCCAAGATGAAGGAGAGAATGAGCAAAGGAAAGGCCAAAGGTTTTCGTTAGGATGATCACGACACCTTGTCGTTTGAGGACCGTGTTTATGTACCCAATAATGCAGAGATCGGGAAGTTGATACAACAAGAAGCTCATGACTCGCCATACTCGATACACCCTGGAAACACCAAGATGTACTTGGATTTGAAGGAGCATTTCTGGTGGACTGGTATGAAGAAGGATATTGCCGAGTATGTAGCCGTGTGTGATGTATGTCAGAGAGTGAAGGCAGAACATCAGACGCCAGCAGGATTACTACAGCCTATGCCGATACCCGAATGAAAGTGGGATAAGCTTGGCATGGATTTTATTACCGGATTACCCAGGACCTAATCGGGATATGATTCTATCTGGGTAGTAGTGGATCGCTTGACCAAAGTAGCTCACTTTATCCCAGTGAAAACCACCTACACAAGTGCAAAGTTAGCCAAGATATACATGACCAGGATCGTATGTCTGCACGGAGTTACAAGGACCATCGTATCAGATAGAGGAACATAGTTTACTTCAAAGTTTTGGCGTCAGTTGCACCATACTTTGGGTACCAGGCTAGAGTTCAGTACAACTTTTCATCCACAGACAGATGGACAAACTGAGAGAGTCAATCAGATTCTGGAGGACATGTTGAGAGCTTGTGCGCTAGACTACGGGTCTAGTTGGGATGATAATTTTCCATACGCGGAGTTCTCATACAACAATAGCTACCAGGCCAGTTTGAAGATGGCACCTTGTGAAGCCCTGTATGGAAGGAGGTGCAGAACACCATTGATGTGGGATGAAGTTGAAGACCGTCAGTTGTTTGGACCAGATTTGATCAAAGAGTCTGAAGAGAAGGTTAAGCTGATTCGAGATAGACTGAAGGTAGCTCAGTCCAGGCAAAAGAGTTATGCCGATTCAAAACTCAAGGAGGTAGTCTATGAAATCGGAGATAGAGCATATCTGCGAGTGTCGTCTCTGCGAGGAGTTAAGCGTTTTGGAGTTAAGGGAAAGTTAGCGCCGAGATTTGTAGGACCATACCGAGTTTTGGAACGCATGGGAGAGGTTGCCTCCAAGTTTGAGTTACCCGAAGGACTATCAGGAGTTCATGATGTGTTTCACGTTTCCCAGTTGAAGAAGTGTCATGCAGAGATGGCCAATATTCCTCTGAGAGATACAGTTCCCCTGGAAGCAATTCAGTTGGATAGTGATTTGACATATGAGGAGAAACCTATCAGGATTCTCGAGTTTGCCAGCCGGGTTACTCGCAGCAAAGTTATTAAGTTTTGCAATGTTTAGTGGAGCCACCATACCGAGGTTGAAGCCACTTGTGAACGAGAGGATGATCTACGAAAAGACCACCCACACCTTTTTTCTAGCCAACCCGAATCTCGAGGGCGAGATTCATCTTAAGGGAGGTAGGTTTGTAACATCCCAAATTTTCAATTTGGAATGTTATACATAGGTCATTAATGCATATCATACTTTATTGCATTTCATTTTGTGATCCTTGAAATCCTAAGAAACTCAAGGACCCTCGGAGAGAGTTGGGGATTTCCTAGTTCTCATATTTCAATTTTTCTCAAATATCGAAACAAGGATCATTTTGGTTTTAATAATTTTTCTCTCCGAAAATATTTCATATTAAAAATATAAGAGGGGAGATAATATGACTTCTCCAAAATAAATGAAATATTGGAGGAAAAATATTAAAATCAATTATTATATTTTATTTGGATTTTATTGTTATTTTTTGAATTAGGAAAAATATTTGTTTTTCAAAATTGCATTAGAGGCCCAAATAAATGTTCACTTTGTTCGCTATATTTTTAGAAGATGGGGAAAATTAATTTCAGAAATTTTGGAGTCCGTTTAGTATTTCTTTTAGTCGTTTTTTTGCGCGTCGGAATATTTACAAAAAATGCAACCGACCTAACCGGGCCGTGTCCGACCTGGACACTAAGCCCGGCCGGCCTTTATAAGCCGGGAGGCCGAGTCCCCGCTCCAAGTCGCCAGCCCCGCCGCCCCGGCCCTAGCGCCGCCCAACGCCGCCAGCCGCCGTCGCGCCGCCGCCTCGCCTCGCCGCGCTGCCGCCAGATCCGCTCGCCACCGCCGACCCCGCTGGACCTCGCCGAGGTAGCCGCCCGCCACCGCCGGTTTTTGTTAGAAAGCCGCTCGTTTTTAAAAAAAACCATAAGATTCGGTTTTTTTATTTTAGATCGGTTTTGTTCGGTTTTCCGCGGTTTAGCTAAATAGCGGGCGTTCGTCCATACGTTCGTTTTAACGAACGTTGTTCATCCGATAGTCACAGACAGCGAATGTTCGTTCGTTAGCCTGTTCGTTAGTTTTTTTCTTTTTCTAGGGTTTTTTCGCGATTATTTTTTATCGCAATTTCTGCCCTAAACTTTGTTTTAGTTTATCTTTTCGCTCGTTTATCCAAATCAGGCGATTCAAGCGCCTAGATCTTTGTCTTGTAGTTCTCTTTCTGTTTCACCAACTTGAACAAGGTTTTGATACAGTAAAATTTGACTTTAGTCCAGATTAGTAAACCGTTTATCTTTTCGCTCCTTGTTTCTTTCGTGGTTGGAGTTTTGTTGCTCCGTTTGATTTGATTCTTTTTGCAAACCGGAGTTCTTCAATTGAACTTTCTGGTTAGATCTTCTTATTTGAGTTTTACACGTGTATCTATGATTGATTTCTTATGTATGTTATTGTTTGTTTGCGATAGAATTCCTGGAGTGCGAAGCGTGCTACTATGAGTCACTAGGTTTTGCGGATCGTCAGCAAGGCAAGTAACACATTGATCATACTTCTTTCATACCCAATTTTTATGCATTAGTTCCAATCTCAAACATTGCATGATTAGGATGTGATTAACATGTGGGTATTGGGAAGTAGTTGATGAGGTAGAACCTATTGCCCTGATTATTGTCAAACCCCTGGGAGTTACTTCTACGTTATGCTTATATTGCTATGCTATGCTCGTAGACGTGGTTTGGTTTGAGAGATCCATGATAGATGTGAGTGTTTAATTAATGGTTAACTTAAGGTGGCAACTTTAATACACATCTGGGTGGATTGCTTGTGAGCACCTGGAGAATCCAGTGTTGTCCTAGGATATCCCGGAGTACCCGTGTGATCATCCTACGGTCCGCCACCCAGGCTTAAAGGGATCATATGATTATTCTCACTAGAAACTTCCGTGTGCAGCCGCAAGCTATTATGGGCTCTAGCATAGTTGAGTATGTTGCATGACCTCTACCAGTGGTGGGCTAGCAGATGTAGAGGGAAAGTAGGTGTAACTGTCCACCCGGGGTTAGAGTTAATGTTTCTGAAAGACTGTGTCTCGGTCATCCATTTCTCAAACGCCATGTAGTGCGAGAAATCCAACTGAGGAGATCGAGTCTTGTGGGGAAAAGTGTGCAAACCTCTATAGCGTGTACAAAGTAATCATGGTTAGCCGTGTCCCCGATTATGGACATCTTGAGTATCTCGTTCTTCGATTATCATATGGATCTCATCACTCTAAATAAATTTTGTTGGGTTGATAATTACTTTTAATCGGGATTGAGTTGGAGGAACCTTCTCAATGTTTTTCAACTACCATGATAGTTAAATAAAATATATTCCTTTTTTGTAGGGAAAAATTGGCTTTTCGCAAAAACATATTAACCATACAGCCTCCACCGGCCATATAGGCATATAGTGATAGCCTTTATCTGTTCATTATTTCTACTATGTTACATTGCCAGCATATTCCATGTGCTGACCCATTTTCGGGCTGCAACGTATCATGTTGCAGACTTTTTAGATGAGGAGTAAGGTTCGCTAGGCCGTTGTCGTGCACTCAGCTATGCCGTTGGAGTTGATGGACCCACTTTATCTTCCAAGACTTCCGATGTTATCTTATCTGGATGGCCTTAAGCCATATTTACTGTAATAAGTTCTCTTTGGAGACTATCGATGTAATAAGTGTGTGATTGCTACTCTATTATAAATCCTTCGAGTACTGTGTGTGTCAGCATTACCGATCCAGGGATGACACTGAAGCACAGAGACTTGACCGTCTGAGGTCGGGTCGCTACAGGGGGCCAATAAACTAGGACACAGGCAGCATGATCAATTTTTGCCAGGGCTACTGCTGGTGGCCTTTGTATTTAAATATGGACGGAGTGGAGTAGTACTATCTTTATCTTAGCCTCGTAGGGCTCTCCCAGCACCTAGGCTCGCCGCCCCGCCTCGCCCACCGGATCCCACCATGGATAATCCCTTAGATCCCAGGATCTCGCGGTCTGCCCTCTCGCTGCGGCCCGCAGCACTGTCTCCTTTGAGAGAAACCCACATGTGTTTTAGAGGGGATACATTGCTCTAGAATCATAGATCGGTGGCACCGGATTACATGTCAGGGCTGTGTTTCAGGTGGTGGTAGCAAGGGCAAATCGGATAGAGGAAGCGTCGCATCGATTGGAGAGAAGTTTCAAGGAGCTACTCCTGGCGCAGCACAAGGCGGAGGCGCAAGTCGATCTCAGTGGAGAGATGCTGAGGGATGTCGGCATCTGGCAGCATCACGTTGATTTCTAGCTAGGGCTAATGGCAGAGATCATATTCACGGAGTCGACTATGGAGGAAAGAACACGCATGCCTATGCAATGGCATGAGCAGCCGGTGCAACTGTTCAAATAGGCGGTAGGAGAAGCCAAATCTCGGGACCAATTGCGGCGGCGCTGCTGGGCATGCATCGTAGGCGAGGTGAGCTACCCTCCTTCCCCGCCAGCGATGCAGTGACCAAGTAGTCAGTTGCTGCTGCAGTGAACTTGCAATACCATGTCGGTTTGCAACCTTGACAATCACTCCATCTATATGTATTGTATTCCTATGAAAATACTTGGTCGTTTGGAAAAAGATGGTAATTGATTTATCACTAGTTTTAGAATTCTTGGTCGTGACAATCAACCGAAGCCCCCATCGCGTAATACTTTACGGTCGGTCGCACCAACAGACGGTTGGTCGCACCCGCGTCTCACCGAAGGGACACGCATCGGCTTGGTCTGACATGTACGACCAGTTACATCATTGACTTGTGCGACCGCATTTGAACTTCAAATATTCTATTTTTTAATGATATATTTATTATGTTAAACAATTTATTTTATATAAGTTACATTGACGACCTAGATACATATGCAAGCCTTAAACTGAGATGGAGGGAGTACTTGAAATTTATGTTCCACTAAACTCATCGTGAGCCATTTCGGGCCTCGAAACGAAAACCATCAATTAAACTTTACCTTGTTCCCATCACATTCCAAAGTACTAGTGCTACAATTAAGTGCAAGCCTGCTCACACCTACTAGTACGTACCAAACCTGAATGTGTTCCCACTATGCAGGTTTTAGTACTAGTGCTAGTACTTAGGTTATAAAAAGGGGAACTACCTAACCGAAAATTACTCTACCTTCCTCCTCATAAGTCCTCGTAACAAGGGAGTGGCAACCAAGGCTGCAGAAAAAAAGAGGGCTCGCCACCTCGCAGAGACCTCAAAAGATCTCTCACGGGCAGGCGATGGCTCCCAGGAGCGCCCTAGCCACAGAGGCGAACATGCCAGCATGCCTGATCAGCTTAATAAGCACCTCAATAAGTAGAAGGAGTTCATCCATGGCTTGGTGGAGCTGCTGAAGGAGAGCCTTGATGACATGCCCGCTGAGCTCAATGAGCAGGGGGAGTTTACCGCCGGCTTGGTGATGCTGCTGAAGAAGAGCATTACCTCAGAGAAGAAGGCGACCGGCGAAATCCTGCAACTTCAGGAGGACAAGGCGAAGCTCTACCACGAGCTCGACCTGCTGAAGGAGGAGAATGCCAGCTGGAAGAAGCTGCATGAAAATGGTAGTTCCTCGATGAAGATGTTGTAGGCCCTCATCATGGAACAGAAGGAGGAGTTGGCAAAGCTCCGCATCGAGCACCCGACTACTGTCAAGGTACGTAATGCGGCCGTGGAACAGATGATGAAGGCTCGCGTCGAGAAATCCCGCGTCATGGACAGAATGAAGAAGATGGCGGAGGAGACACACAAGGAGATGGTGGTCGTGGAGGCGATGAAGAAGCAGTTACGACTCCGTGGCCATCAACCCTTCATGTAGTAGAGAGCAGCGCCCCAGACTTGTGTGTGCGTCTTCCTTCTTTTTGGGGGGTGATAATCTTCCTTCTTCTTTTGCTCATGTGTTTCTTCTTTTGCTTCGGGTGTTTCGCCGCACGTGTCACGTTCTCTGCGAGGCATGAATAGAATAATGCTAACAATGAGATGACTAGCAAATTAGATCATTTTTTATCGCCATATGGCACTATGCTGCCATGTTTCGTGCTCCTCCGTCATACTCCAGTGGAAAACTTGAGTATACCACACGGTTCTTTCCTCCTCCTCAGGCCGTCGGCACATTTATACGAGCAGTCAAATCACAAGGCGCCAGCTTCTAGCAGTAATTAGCCATCAAATCACAAAGGCCCTCGCCTTTCTTGAAACCGACCAAGCTAGACTGCCCCACCCTCTAGCCTTTTAAAAAATGTATACTTTTGTACAATAGTAGCATCGATGGATTGCTACATGGAGCAAAACTAACAAGATGAAATTAAAGAAAAAAGGTCGTACATATAGAGAGCGCTCGTCGCCAAATTATGCATATAACACTATTAAAAAGCTAGTACGTGCTTAAATGGGGTGCTAAATTCTATTAAAGAAATTAGCATACCTATTTAATTCTTGGGTTCTTATTATTTATGACAGTAGTTGTGTATCACTACTCAGTTTTTCCATTAGAAGTTACAACTACTAAAAAATGCCATCGATCCATGAGATGCCTGCTCAAAAATGCAATTAGATATCTCAAAAATGCCATCGTTAAGTTAGATGTTTGCTCAAAATGCCATTAGACATTGTTATTTTCACGTCAAACCCGTTGACCATGTTATATGACAAAAATAAGCCGATTCTCACAATGATAAGTGTGGCCCCGCTTGTCAGGAGTAACCAAGCGAATAATTTTACCGGAAAATAAGAACGCTGTTGGGATCAAGTAGGACCCACACTTTATTTTACTGTAGTGAGATAGACGGAGAGCTGGCATGTTGGTCCATCGGTATTTATGTCATTATAACATGGCAAAAGAGATTTGAGTCACAATAATGGTGTCCAGCACAACACACCCCTCAAATAAAACTAAGCACCCAGAAATTCTTTGACAAAACTAAGCACCCTGAAATTCTTTGACAACTAAACTGCTGGCTATATGATGTTGGCCATATATATTGTACGTACATAATGTGAAGAAACGAGTGGTAGTACTATATCAACTAAAAGATGAACTGTAAGAAATACTACTATGTATGTACTGAAGAGTTTAAGTAACAAGAAGAAACATAACATAGTTCTGCTGGGGGCTCAGCACAATAGACCCCTCAAATTAAACTAAGCACACCTAAAATTAAACTAAGCAACTAATCCGGTAGTGTGACGCCCTCGATTCAATCGTACACTAATCATACACGCAAATGTGTACGATCAAGATCAAGGACTCACGGGAAGATATCACAACACAACTCTAGACACAAATGAAAATAATACAAGCTTTATATTACAAGCCAGGGGCCTCAACGGCTTGAATACATAAGCTCGAAAACACAAGAGTCAGCGGAAGCAACAATATCTGAGTATAGACATAAGTTAGACAAGTTTGCCTTAAGAAGGATAGCACAAAAACAACATCGATCGAAAACGCAAGGCCTCCTGCCTGGGAGCCTCCTAACTACTCCTAGTCGTCAGCGGTCTTCACGTAGTAGTAGGCATCCTCCGGGTATTAGTAGTCATCGGTGGCGTCGTCTGGCTCCTAGGATCCGTCATCTGGTCGCAACAATCGGGTATGGGGGACAAAGAAGTAGCAAAGCACCCGTGAGTACTCATCCAAAGTACTCGCAAGACTTACATCAGATCTAAACTAAGTATGCATCTGTATCAAAGGAATGTGTTGTATATGTGGACTGGGCTGCAGAAATGCCAGAATAGGGAGAAGGCTTAGTCCTATCGAAGACTAGCATCTTCTGGAAACCACCATCTTGCAGCAACAGGAGGGAGTAGAGTAGCATAAAGTAAAGTAGTAGTAGTGTTATCAACCTCGGCCAGAGATCCTTTCTCGACTCCCTGCGAGAAAGCAATCCCAGAGCCATACTATCCAGTTATCATCTCGTATCCAAGTCTCACCACAATCCATTTCTCATCTCAATCCATTTCTCATCACAAGTATCCAGTTCTAGTTGTATCGATCGGGATACAACTCCAAGTGTCCGTTACCGTAGGACAGGCTATCGATAGATGTTTTCTTCCCTGCAGGGGTGCACCAACTTACCCACCACGCTCGATTAACTCCGGCCGGACACACTTTCCTGGGTCATGCCCGGCCTTGGTCAAACAATACACCGCAACCCAACCTAGGCTTAATAGAGAGGCCAGCACGCCGGACTAAACCTATGCCCCCAAGGGTCATGGGCCATCTCCCCGGGAACTCCTACATGTTGCGTGGGCGGCCGGTGAGCAGACCTATCTACCTCCTTCAACAAGGCAGGCGCTTACGCAGTCCAACCCGGCGCGCGCTGCTCAGTCGCTGACGTCTATTAAGCTTCGGCTGATGTATACGATGCAGAACTCCCATACTATGCCCATGTTATGGTTAGTGCTATCAGCCAGAGGCCCCTCGGATCAAATATCCAAATCGTAGTGGATTAGGAACGCGCGGTAACGAGCAGAGACTCACGATCGATGTGACCCCGTCGCCCCGTCTCGAGTACTTGCGGCAAGGGCTAAGAATGCCCGGCCACGCCTCGTAAGTATCTCGTGGGCACCTTCCAGGTCAACCCGCCTCCACATCACTCGCTAATTAAGCTCGCGCGGTTTCCCCTCAGGGTCGACCCATCTTTAGTAACATGGCTCAGTGTAAATTCATAGTAACCATAGTAACTGTGTGTCTAACACCAAGGGGAAAACCCAAGGAATCACCCCCGGTGAATCCCACTCGATGTTATCATCAAGGTGAACGTAAGAGGATCCACCCTCGAGGTTCACACTTGAGGGGTTGCACGACAGAGCGGTAACGGAAGTGGTTAAGGAGGAAATCACCCTCGATGACCTCGACCGTATAGCTATACTACGGAGATCTCATCAGGAGTGATGTAAGAGGTTCCACCCTCGGCACTCGATGGTAACTCTGTAGAGTCATACAACTAGGGGGGTGATGTGCGGTGTTGGGGCCTGGAAGTCGATCACGTTAATCGAGTCATCGAACATAAAGCGGGGCAACTGGAACAAGGTGGGGTCACAGATGGATCACTAACCATCCTATACTAAGCAGTTTAGGATAAGCAGGTAAGGTATGAAAGCAGGTAACAACAACAGGCTATGCATCCGAGTAGGATCATAGAGAAAGGAGTAGCAGTTCTAATGCAAGCATGAGAGGGAAAGAAATGAGCGATATCGGAATGCTCAGGGGGGTTTGCTTGCCTGGTTGCTCTGGCAAGGAGGGGTCGTTGTCGACGTAGTCGATCACAAGGGCAGCATCGGTCTCGGGGTCTACCGGAGAGAAGAGGGGGAAGAAACAGTAAATATAAATCAAACATAGCACCACAAAGCATAACATGGCAATAAGATGTGTCGGGTGTGACCTAACGCGGTAGGAGGTGATACCGACGAAGGGGGGAAACATCCGAGAAAATATCCCCGGTGTTTCGCGTATTCGGACAGATGAACCGGAGTGGGAAAGTTACGTGTTCGCTATGCTAGGGGTGTGTGGTGAACGAACGGGCTGCGTATCCGGATTCGACTCGTCGTTCTGAGCAACTTTCATGTACAAAACTTTTTCATCTGAGTTACGGATTATTTTATATGATTTTCTAAAGTTCTAGCAATATTCTGTAATTACTTTTAATTCGAAAATAAAGACTAAATTGCTACATGCACACACAAAGTGTACACAGGAGAGTAGTACAGAGGCTGGTTGTGGGCCCTGTTGACTGTTGAGTCAGCAGTCATCAGTCAACTGTTGACCGGTCAAAAAGTTTGACTAGGGTCCACCTGTCATTGCCCCAACTTAATTAAACAAATCTAGTTAGTTAACCTAGTTAATTAGGGTAGTTAAACGGAGTTAATTACGTTAAATAATTAATTACTAACTAATTAATTTGTTAATTAATTAACTAATTTTATTAATATATTTTTTAAATGCCTTTTCCCTTTTTTGGACAGGGGCGTGGGGCCCCTGGGCAGTGGCCCAGAGCCACCGGGCGGTTATCGGGCGCGGGTGCCAGTCAGGGCTAGGCGCCAGCCGGCCGGGAGCCACGGCGGGACGCACGCGGACGTCGAGAGGGAAGGCGAGGCCGGCCGGTCGGGGCTGTTCCAGGCGGCGGCGAGGCCACGGCGGGGAGTCACTGGGGCGCGGCGCGGGCGAGCGTCGGGGAGCGGGTCGCGGGCGTCGGTGGGCGGGAGCGGCGGCGGCGATGGGGGCGCAGGCGAGGAGCAGGCTCAAGCGGGGGATGGCAAGCGCGGCCGTGCACGGGGAGCGACGTCGGTGGCCAGACGGCGCGGGGTGGGGAGCGGCATTGGGTGGCGCGCGGCATGGGTAGTAGCAAGCAGCAGCGGCGGCTCGCAACTGCAGCAGAGTGGCAGCAGCGTGCGGTAGCGGCTGCGGGTGGCCGCAGCGGAACCAGGAGGCGGCGACGCAGGCGGGCGCGGCCAGCTGCCGGCGAGCACGGCGAGCGGCGAGGGGAGATGCAGCGGGCAGGGCTCGGCCATGTGCGGGCGACGCCAGCGTCAGAGAGGCGAAGCACGGGCGCGCGCGAGGCCATGTGAGAGCGTGCCCGAGCACGGGCAGCGCGTTCTGCGAGGGAGGGGAAGACGGGGGCATGGCCGACGCGGGCGCGCGCGGTCAATGGCCTCGGCGGGTCGCAGGTGCAGAGGGGGCGCGGACGGCGCATGGTGAGCACGCGGGGCGAGGGAGAGAGGAGGCTGGGGCCTCACCGCAGGGCTATAGGGCACAGGAAGTGGGTGTAGGGAGGAGGTCGGGGACGACGGCGATGCAGGGTCGATGCCGGGCGGTGTCGAGGCGGCGGGGATCCGCGACGGGGTAGGGGCGACGGGGTTCAGCGACGGAGGTTGGCGGTGGGCGTCCAGCGAGGCGAGGCCATGGAGGAGGACGAAGGCGCGGCGGAAGGGAGCCGCGAGGAGGAGGCCGGAGGGCGGCGCTCGGCGCCGGCGGGCGGTGACGCGGTCGGGGCTTCGTGCCCCAATCCAGATCCAGCGGGGAGGGGAGAAGGGGATCGTGGGGGAGAGAGGAGCGAGGGGATCGGGAGGAGTGGGGCGTTTAGGGTTTGCGGGGTGGTTGGACTGGGATACGTAGGCCGGGGGAGTGGGTGGGCCGGCCTGCTAGTGGCCACGTGGGCCAAACAGCCCAGGGAGGGTTCTTCTCCTTTTTTTATTACTAGTTTTACTTTTTGTTATTTTTCTTTTCTATTTTATTTTAGTTACACATTAATTTTAATTTAGTAAAATATGACATTAGCTCCCAAAACAATGTTTCAACATAACCCACTGCCATAAAATTTAATACTTATAACAATTTAGTTTTGAAAATGTTTATTATTTTTAAAGCATTTAAACAATTGTATTTGCTACTGTTTTATTCATTTTTGAGTATTTAAACATTTTATAAAAGTGTGGTTTCTCCACCATAATTACCTATGCATTATTTGGCTCACTCCGAACATCTTAGTTTTAAAGTTTGAAAACTTTTGTTGTTTGCCTGATTTTGAATTTTGAATTTGAATCAGTTTCGAACTAACGCGAGATTAACAACAGTAATCATGGTGACTCAGCATCGTTAACGTGGGACTACTGTAGCGTAACTATCCGGGCGTCACAATTCTCCTCCACTACAAGAAATCTCGCCCCGAGATTAAAGAGGTGGAATAAGGGGGAAACATCTGGTTACGAAATCCTAACGAATCTTCTCGGTCTTGGTTGCTCTTCTCAAAGTGGTCGATCCATAGTGCTGATGTCTTCCTCTCTCTGCTTCAGGTCATCATGATGAAGTTGTCGTCCTTCTTTCAGGATCTTCACCGTAATTACGAAATGGTAAGAAGGGAAAACTCGATATGGATGGATCCTAACAAGATCGAGCATTAGACGGTTAACTCAGGGAAGAAGCATAAGTATCTCTCGATTTGAAACTTAAGAATATATCGAGAGCAAAGTAAGAAGGTACCATGAGAAGCTTCAACGGATAGGCAATCGTTCGATGCCTAATCAGAAGGTGAAAGGGTTTCAGGGCAACGAGAATAGTTATTGCGGCTCATACCAGAATACATCACTAGACATGTGGTCCGTGAACTACATATGAAGTCAAGCGCGAGGAACAACCTTGGGAACAGGTGGTGTACAGGAGAGTCAGGTTTCGATCCTGTGGAACTGTGGGTTATGGGCCCACCATGTGGGATAAAAGTAGGAGTGGTGACATCTTGCATGGTCACGATAGCAAGGCATGTCAGAGGCTAGCCTGTCAGTTATGTCGGCAACAACATCGATACCAAGGGCGAGGGACGAAGAGAACCATTTTCCTGCTCATTGAACGAGGCGGCTCAATAGGCAAAGTTCTCGTCCATCGGTGGTTACCGGGATGCTATCAACAATGGTAACAGGGTCTTACTGACAGAGTTGTACAACGAGGTGCTTACTAAGCAGGGAATTATCACTGCTCAGTTAAGTCAGATTACAAGGAAGCTTAACAAGACAATGGAAAGGAAAATGCGATTATCAGGTTTAAATAGAAGAATGGAAAGGAAAATGTGTTTTAAACACATATTTCAGGGGTATATCCTTCCCAAGGGCAAGCAGAGCATGATATCCGTGACAGGATATAACGTAGAAAACCCTTTTAGGTAAGGGGAGAGGAATTTCATGACATTACCCATACAACGGTGTTTGGATAATTGAACAGGAAACATTTAGCATTGGGCTTCAAATGTTCTTGTTGAAAATCGGAGTACCAGTGACATGCTTCGAGATAGCATTGACATGGTCTTCAAGCAAAGGTTAGACCTTGGATACACAAAGTATCCACCAGGAACAACTTATGGAATAAGTCTTACAGTTTCCTCATGGAAGAATGGATAACATTGCTAAAAGGGAACTATAACGATAGGGCCTCCAGCCAGGTGGGCTAGGTATGACACCACCTTACCGGGTCATATAAAGACCAACATTATAACTCTTGGAAATATGTTCCAACCATCATATCTGACCGAGATTCAGATTTGATTGGTGTCAGGATACCTCAGACTCGGGATGCCTGAGAAGAAAAGGTGCAACACAATTTGACGAGATGACATTGTGAGATTCTCAGAAATGATCTATGGAAGTGAGCTCTGAAACAAGAGTTCATTAGTAAACCAAGGAGAGGATGGGGAGGTGGCTGATAGGCTCAGCAACAAATCATCGAGATTTCCAAATGATTGATTTCCACAATTATGTGAACAAGGAAATATCATTTGTCGGATCAAATGATATAATGATGTATGCTCGAGGGAAACATACACAGCTGAACAATGATAGAAGGGTGCACCCAGGAATCTGGACTAGGTAGCACAGTTAAAATCAGCACGATACTGATATAGCCGATCAGGCTAGAAATGACGTGATCGAGTACAAACTCGTAAGTAAAGAAGATTACTAATAGTTGTGTAATCACGATGCGGACTCGATTCAGTTACCAATGTCCTTGAGTGTTTAAAAACTCAGGGCCCGTGAAAAATTGGAATCAGTGAGAATGTAGCACTTGATGGAGAACTCATAAGAAGTTATGCAGTTCCATGATAATCTTGAGATATCGGGGGGTAATACTCGACGACAGATCAAAGTAGAGGTTGGACTAGGGTAATGCTCTGCAGAAGACAAGTGCTTAAACTTGCACGAGAAATGGTATTTAAAGGAGAACATGGTCGGAATCCACGATCATAAAGGATCAAACCATGGATACAAGATGAACTTATAACAAGGGGATAATTATTTTTACGAGCAGCTTCCATGATAAGTTATACATCATGTCCCTGGGAATGAATGCAAGGTTCAAGGTCGACTCCCACTTCTTCAATGTATAACCTTCCATTCACTTTTCGCTTTGATAAAGGCATTCGTGTTGAAAGTATTAAGTTGGGTAACGCCAGGGTTTTCCCAGTCACGACGTTGTAAAACGACGGCCAGTGAATTGTAATACGACTCACTATAGGGCGAATTCGAGCTCGGTACCCGGGGATCCTCTAGAGTCGACCTGCAGGCATGCAAGCTTCAAGAGCAAATATCACCAGCTCGAAAGTAGAGCAAGGTTGAGAAAGTAGAGGATACAATTTACCAAAGGCATTATGTATCCGAGAGAAGGCTCACAAGGTTATTGAATATGAAGGACGCTATCGGATAAAATCCATTAAAGGATCTACCGGTCCATAGCGGAGCTGATGTGAGCATCGGCACACAACCAGAGGAAGTAACAATGCAAAGGCATTGGATTATTGAAACAACCGACTAATTCAAAGCTCAAATGCAAATGAATTATGATTTCCAAATCAAAGGATCAGAAGCAAATGCTCTGATTAAGAATGGATAAGCTGAGTAAGCTTAGGGGTAAAATCGACAAAAATTTGATTGGTCGAGATCCAGCTCATGCTTAATATGACGTCTGAGCCGAAAGGATGAATTCTAGGATCTGGTTGAGGATTGCGAGCATTCGCAACATATTGAATCAATGGACTCAAAATGATAGTGACAAGGGCTGCCAATAAGATTACTATACCTATGGGATTAACCATAATGAAAGCAAGCAAGAATTTCAAGAACAACAGGCTGTTGAGGATTTTCGGAGATCGAATGGTATTTCGAAGACTTTCGTGAAATACATGTATCCATTGGGGATGAGAGGGTACTTGATAAGTGCGAGAAATTATTCGTAGGGTTATCCAGGTTGCAAAGAACTGCAAGGGCAGTGGGCACAGGGTATTATCGGAACAAGAGAGAGAATTTCAGGGTATCTTGTAATAACAAGATTAACTGGGAATAAAAGTAAGGGTGACAGGTGTAAGTATTTATCCATAGGGATATTTTGGTGGTAGGGGATGGCAAAAGCAATGGGCACAAAGTCTCGAGAGAACAACGGAGAATATCTTCGGAATCCTTCAGTATAGCAGGAGATCATCTGTAACAAGGGGCTCTCCGGGAGAAAGTATTTTCGAGAACCTAAAGTCAGTTTTGTTTTTAGCAAAATCATTTAACCCGAATAGAAGAGAGATCAGAGTCCCAGAGTACAGACGGGGAATAAAAGATTCTAATACCACCCAATGGCGACGTGGGCCCGTAAACCGCACAGCCAAGTTAGTAATACAATTTTCATCGACTAGACTCAACTTCGGCCAAGGAGTGTGGAAGGGGGATTCCTACAGGCAGTCGGCTCTGATACCAACTTGTGACGCCCTCGATTCAATCGTACACTAATCATACACGCAAATGTGTACAATCAAGATCAAGGACTCACGGGAAGATATCACAACACAACTCTAGACACAAATGAAAATAATACAAGCTTTATATTACAAGCCAGGGGCCTCGAGGGCTCGAATACATAAGCTCAAAAACACAAGAGTCAGCGGAAGCAACAATATCTGAGTACAGACATAAGTTAGACAAGTTTGCCTTAAGAAGGCTAGCACAAAAACAACATCGATCGAAAAGGCAAGGCCTCCTGCCTGGGAGCCTCCTAACTACTCCTAGTCGTCAGCGGTCTTCACGTAGTAGTAGGCATCCTCCGGGTAGTAGTAGTCATCGGTGGCGTCATCTGGCTCCTGGGATCCGTCATCTGGTCGCAACAATCGGGTATGGGGGGGAAAGAAGTAGCAAAGCAAACGTGAGTACTCATCCAAAGTACTCGCAAGACTTACATCAGATCTAAACTAAGTATGCATCTGTATCAAAGGAATGGGTTGTATATGTGGACTGGGCTACAGAAATGCCAGAATAGGGAGAAGGCTTAGTCCTATCGAAGACTAGCATCTTCTGGAAACCACCATCTTGCAGCAACAGGAGGGAATAGAGTAGCATAAAGTAAAGTAGTAGTAGTGTTATCAACCTCGGCCAGAGATCCTTTCTCGACTCCCTGCGAGAAAGCAATCCCAGAGCCATACTATCTACTTATCATCTCATATCCAAGTCTCACCACAATCCATTTCTCATCTCAATACATTTCTCATCACAAGTATCCAGTTCTAGTTGTATCAATCAGGATACAACTCCAAGTGTC